>NC_142599.1:35160780-35316613 GCF_965207765.1 Zootoca vivipara
CGCCAGAAGGCCCTCGGCACTGGACCTCAGTGTCCGGGCAGAACGGTGGGGGTGGAGACGATCCTTCAGGTATACTGGACCGAGGCCATTTAGAGCTTTAAAGGTCAGCACCAACACTTTGAATTGTGCTTAGAAACGTACTGGGAGCCAATGTAGGTCTTTCAAGACCGGTGTTATATGGTCTCAGCGGCCACTCCCAGTCACCAGTCTAGCTGCCGCCTTCTAGATTAATTGCAGTTTCCAGGTCACCTTCAAAGGTAGCCCCACGTAGAGTGCATTGCAGAAGTCCAAGTGAGAGATAACTAGAGCATGTACCACTCTGGCGAGACAGTCCGCAGGCAGGTAGGGTCTTAGCCTACGTACCAGATGGAGCTGATAGACAGCTGCCCTGGACACAGAATTGACCTGCGCCTCTATGGGCAGCTGTGAGTCCAAAATGACTCCCAGGCTGCGCACCTGGTCCTTCTGGGGCACAGTTACCCCGTTCAGGACCAGGGAGTCCTCCACACCAGCCCGCCCCCTGTCCCCCAAGAACAGTACTTCTGTCTCGTTAGGATTTAACCTCAAACCTACAATTTGACTTGGTATTGTTTACAGTGGTGCCTCGCTTAACGAATGCCCTGCTTAACGAAATTTCTGCTTAACGAAATGATTTTTCGAGCGGAGGTTGCCTCGCTAGACGAATGCGTTTTACGAAAAATTCATCTAGCGAATCGCGGTTTCCCATAGGAATGCATTGAAAATCAATTAATGCGTTCCTATGGGCAAAAAAAAATTCAAAAAAAATTCAATGCATTCCTATGGGATTCACTAGATGAATTTTTCGCTATAAGAAAAGACCCATGGAACGAATTAATTTCGTCTAGCGAGGCACCACTGTACTTCCTTTCACCCAAGATACTCTGAGAAGGGCAGCTCTGGAAGGCCCACAGATTTCTGAGGTTCTGCAAGGCCATATAACCTCAGTATCGTCCTACCTTGATTTGCAAGGCAGCTCGGGGCACACGAGGTCTTTCTTGTCCCTATTACTCAAGACCCCCTTTTTAAAAAACCCTAAGATGCCTGTGATTGAACTTGGCACCTTCCGCATGTAAGGCAGAATGAGACACTTGCTTCATGGGCTGCAATTAGGCCGGCAGGCTAGAAATTCCTCGCTGCTGATCTAAAGGGCTTTCTTGTGAGCAAAGTGCAGAAGACTTGCTCTCTGCTGCTCCAGAGGGCGGCACAGGAGGAGGATTGGGAAGCAGATTCAGGCCAAGAATCAGGGGAAACGTATTGCCCTGTATTGTGTTTTATTTTATTTTTTATTGTTGTTGTTGTTACAGTGGTCCCTCGACTTACGAAGTTAATCCGTTCCGAACGGACCTTCGTAAGTTGAAAAAATCGGAAGTTGAAGCCAATGGGGAAAAAATAAAAAATAAAAAAATCGGAAGTTGAAAAAATCCTATCTAAACTGCATCCAAAATGGCGGACGGAGCGCTCTTCATAACTCGAAACACCCTGCCACTGGAAAACACAGGTGGATGAGTATCAATTACATGCAAACATGTGATTAAGGAATTAACATAGATGTTAAATAAAAATGGGGCCAGTAAACATCCTTGTCTAACCCCTTTTTGAACTGGAATTCCATTGGAAAGTCTGCCATCCTGTGCAAGTCTTATCTGAAGGGTATTACAGTATTTTCATGTAATTTAATTAACAGGAGTAATAGCCTTCTGTTGATGCCCATATCTGCCAGTTTAGCCCAAAGCCTTCCCCTAGACACGGAGTCAAATGCTGCCTTTAGGTCCACAAAGGCCGCATAGTGACTTTTTCCAGTGTTTCACATATTTGTAGATGAAATAGTCAAGCACTAGACAATGATCAATAGTAGAGCGGCCAAACTCGAAACATTCGTACGTCGAGTTTCTTGTAAGTCGAGGTACCACTGTATTTTACATGTATGTATCTATATTGGTCAATAACCAGCAGAGAAGGTAGCAATAATGTAAAAAAGTTTTGATGGATGTAATAATGGAATATTGAACGGTTTAGTTTTTGTAAAATATGCAGGGATTTATGATATGCAAAATGAACCATGGAAGGAGAGGGAGGGAAGTCATTGATATTTTAAGGATGTTTAAATGAGTATTTTAACTTCTCATTTGACTTCTGAAAACGTTTGAAAACCAAGGCGCGGCTTCCGATTGGCTGCAGGAGCTTCCTGCACTCAATCAGAAGCTGCGGAAGCCGCGTCGGACGTTCGGCTTCTGAAAAACGTTCGCAAACCGGAACACTCACTTCCGCGTTTGCAGTATTCGGGAGCCGATTTGTTCAGGAGCCAAGCCGTTCGGGAACCAAGGTACCAGTGTGTGTGTGTGTGTGTGTGTGTGTGTGTGTGTGTGTGTGTTTATAAAAGGTAGCAAGAAAACAGAGCACATAAAACATAGTATAATTAGTTAAGTACAGTATTAAATGTAGAACTGAAAACAATGTAAAATATATAAAAAGTGGGAAATAAAGAATAATTATATTAAAACGGCAAAAAGCACTTTAAAGTGTTAACTTTTGTCCTAGGAGCTGTCCAGCAATGGAACAGACTTCCTCGGGAGGTGGCCAGCTCTCCTCCACTAGATGGATGCAGGTGGAGACTGGGCAGCTGCCTGCCAGGGATGCTACAGGGACAAGATCCCTCCATTGAGCAGGGGTTGGAGCAGATGGCCTCTGGTGTCCCCAGTTGCAAGCTTCCTGCACTGCAGGCTCTTGTGCTAAGCAGCAGGTTCAGATGAATTCAAAGGACCAAACCAATTTTGGACAGCAGGCACCCCCAAGCTCGGCCCTCCAGATGTTTTGGGACTACAACTCCCACCATCCCTAGCTAACAGTGGTCAGGGATGATGGGAGTTGTAGTCCCAAAACATCTGGAGGGCCGAGTTTGGGGATGCCTGCTGTACACTAAACATCGGGGAGACAGCATCAGGCTCCAGCAACTACCTCATCGGGAAGCACCACCTTCTTGGTCTCCATCTGCTTGAGCACCTCGTAGGCTATCTGCAGGGCCCGCACCTTGGAGGCTGCAGCCCGCACGTAGGTGGGCAGAGCGATGAACCACAGGCCGTAGCAGTGCCCCAGCAGGCACTTGGCCCACATGTCGGGCATCGCGGAGTACTTCTGAGCCACCCGCTGGGCTACCTTCATTTCCTGGAAGGGGTGGGGAAGATTTGTGGGGTTTGGGGGGGGGAAGAGAGGGAGAAGGTCACAATGGAACTCGAACAATTTATTTCTCAACCGCACCGTAGCCCAAGGTCAATAGCGATTAGCCAGGGTTATTTCTACCCAGAGCAGAGCTGCTGAAGTTAATCAACCAGGGTTAGGGCCGCATCTGAACCATACTACCCTGTGGTATCTTTTCAAACCGTCATGGCTTCCTCCGTAGGACTCTTGGGGACTGTGTTCAGTTAAGGGTGCTGAGAGTAGGAGACCACTATTCCCTTTACAGAGCTATAACTCCCAGAGTTCCCTGGGAAGAGGGATCAAATGCCCAAACAGCTCTGGGAATGGGGTCTCCTAACAGCTCTCAGCACCCTGTTCCCAGAATCCTTTGTGGGGGAAGCCATGTCTATTTAAAATGATTATTTCACACACAGGGCTTTAAATGTGCAATGTGAAAGTGTCCTTAAAGCACTTCAAAGCGTCTTCACCCCCATTGTTTAGCCCAGACACTGAGGTCCAGCTCCGAGGGCCTTCTGGTGGTTCCCTCCCTGCGAGAAGCGGTTACAGGGAACCAGGCAAGAGGGCCTTCTCGGTAGTGGCGCCCGGCCTGTGGAACGCCCTCCCATCAGATGTCAAGGAAATAAACAACTATCTGACTTTTAGAAAGACATCTGAAGGCAACCCTGTATCGGGAAATTTGTTACGTCTCATGTTTTACAATTTTTTATGTGCTATAAGCCACAGAGTGGCTGGGGACACCTGTAGCCATTCCTGCAAGCCCAGGCATAAACCCTACCTGTTTGGTCCTGCGTGGAGCTGGGCTGCTGGGAGCGCTGGTCCGGGCTTGGCAGAGTGAGGGCATGAGCTGGTCCTGGGGACGCTCAAAGAGCTTGGCTTGCAGCCTGGGGAAGCCGTCGTACCTGGAGTGAAAAGAGAGAAGGAGGCGGTCGGCTAACTGAGTTGTGGCCTTCCCCTAAAATAAAGCAAGTTTCTAGACCTCCTGCTTCTGAATAGTTCTAAACAGGCACATAGGAACAGCCATATACAGAGTCAGACCGCTGTCCCCCTAGCTCAGTACTGACCACACTGACAGTCAGCAGCTCTCCGGGGTTTCATGCAAATTTGCAAGGCAGATGCTCTAGCACTGAGCGGCAGTCCCTTCCTGCAAAAGGAAGGCAAGATTCTAGTCCTCACTGTTTTGAGTAAATAGGAAAATGGGTCACTTGAGTTGGACTGCTGCTGCATCTAGCTCAATATCGCTGACACGAACTGGTAGTAGCGCTCTCCAAGATTTCAGACAGGCATCTTTTCTGGAGATTTTGGGATCGGAATTCTTCTTGCAAGGCAGGGGCTGTTCTGCTGCTGAGTTATAACCCTTCCCTAAAGAGGATCTCCTCTCCATGTCAAGAGTTGATATACAGTCATACCTCGGGTTGAGTACACTGCGGGTTGCGTACTTTCGGGTTAAGAACCATGTGGACCCAGAAGTGTTTACTTCCGGGTTCCGCTGCGTGCGCATGCGCAGAAGCGTTCTATCGGCGCTTCGCGCATGCACGGAAGCAACACTCGGGCTGCGTACTTTTTTGGGTGCGGACGGCACCCCAAAACGGATTGAGTACGCAACCCGAGGTACCACTGTACCAACATGCTTACTTGCGCAGCCCCACCCTGGTTTCTGCTGGTTACCTCAAGGTGTGACCACGATGACTGCATTGACCACTAATTAATTTCAAAGGGTCTTATCTGAGTAGGGTCAACATTCTGATGCAACCCAAAAAAACAAAAATGAAATCTCAAGCTATGCTCTCTCTCAACGTTTGAACAAAATGATCTAAACCATTTACATTTCCCCCACACCCTAATTTATACACACAAAATCAATGTGTGCTATGGTAAGTGACACAGAAGTCTTCTTCAAATATTTGGAGGTAGATGTAGAAGATGGAGCAAGCTAGATTTCCATTGCTCCAGAAGGTAGGACCTGAATCAAGGCATTCAAGTTGCAAGAAAAGAAATTCCGACTACAGGTTAGGAGGAACGTCCTGATAGTAAGAACTGTTCGGTAGTGGAACCAAAGGTGGTGGATAGAGGCTTTTTAGACAAGAGGTTGGATGGCAATCCGCTGGGGACTCTTTAGCTGTGATTCCTGCATCGCAGCGGGTTGGGCTAGATGACTCCTGAGGGGCCCCTTCCCAACTCTGCCATGCTGTGATTCCAGCAGAACTCACTGGTAGCGCGGTGGCAGCTCGGCACCATTGGGTCCGGTGGGCTCCTCTGGGGGCATGATGAAGACGGTATGTTCGCTGCCGTGAGTGTCGTCTAGTTCAATCAGGGGAGTTTCCTCCATCTTCTCCAGGTCCACCTGCACCTGAGCAGGAACAGCGATGGCAGGAGAGAGAGAGATCTTGTGAAGTGCATTAACGTGGCGTCATGGCCTCACATCAGGGGATCTAGGAAGCGGTCACTTTTAAAAGTCCTTCTTTAAATTTAATGAGGGAGCTCTTGTAGACTGCAAAACCCTTACAGTGGTACCTTGGTTCTCAATCTTAATCCGTTCCGGAAGTCCGTTCCAAAACCAAAGCGTTCCAAAACCAAGGCGTGCTTTCCCATAGAAAGTAATGCAAAATGGATTAATCCGTTCCAGACTTTTAAAAACAACCCCTAAAACAGCAATTGAACATGAATTTTACTATCTAACGAGACCATGGATCCATAAAATGAAAGCGATAAACAATGTACCGCAGTCACACAATCCATCCATCAGTAGCTGAACTGGGTTCCACACAGTCACAAAAAGAAAACAAAAAGAGCCGCAAAAACAAAAACGCAAAATAAATAGCAAAAACAGACAGACCTCGGCGTAACACTCAAAACGGAAGCGTGGCACTCACATCGGAAGCATAACATTCAAAATGGAGCATGTTCGACTTCCGAAAAAAGTTCACAAACTGGAACACTTACTTCCGGGTTTGCAGTGTTTGGGTTCCAAGTTGTTTGAGTACCAAGGCGTTTTGAGAACCAAGGTACCACTGTACTGGGACTGGATTAAGTTCTGCGGGGACAGCCCCCCACCCTTGACTGAAGTATCCCCCCATTGCTTTAAATAGCACACTCGACAGTTGAAATTCACTAAATCTCATTTTGACTGTTCAATAGCCTGATCAGCACCCATAGACTGTTCAGCACCCATTTCCTGGGCCCCCAGCTGAACCCACATTTAGCTCCCTTCCTGTCACCTTCTCCACGCAGGAGTCGAAGAACTCTAGGGACGTGTGACGGTCGTTGACGAAGGAGCACTCCTCAATGAACTGCGTGAAGAGCTGGGTGCGGAGGAGCTGCCCATAAAACTTGTGATACGCCCGGTCACGTGACTTCAGGAAGCCTGGATTGGGGAGGGGGGGAAATGGGAGGCAGTGATGGTGTAGTGGTTAGAGCACTGGACTAGGGCCAGGTGGACTCAGGTTCAAATTGGCACTCAAGATATTGCCTTTGTTGTTGCCGTTGTTATCTACTCATCTCATGAAATTTATGTACTGTATGATTGCAGAAAACAAGCAAAAAACCTCAGAGGTTTTGCAAAAAAATGTAAGCCATGAAACAGCTATTTTAAACATTGGAAAAAATAATTCAGATCAACGTCAAAGCTAAAAACCAGGCTCAACACATGTGTCATAAAACACATTTCATAAAGTTTGTATACCGCTTATAAAAAACAAGCAGAAAGCCTCAAACATTTTTTGGTTGCTGTTATCTACACATCTCGTAAAATTTATCTATCATATGATTGCAGAAAACAAGCAAAAAACCTCAAAGAGGTTTTGCAAAAATAAAGCGATGGAATTATCAGAAAAACTATTTAAACGGCAAAAGAAAAGATCAATGCCAAAGCTGAAAATCACACTAAAACGCAGGTCTACATTTTATACATCTCGATGGTCTATCTTATCTTGGGAGGCAGAATACAGTCACTGTGACCAGAAGCTGCCGATATCCTCCATGAATTTGCCCTCCCTCACTGGAACATAAGAAGATAGCTCAGTTGGAAGAGCATGAGACTCTTAATGTCAGGGTCGTGGGTTCGAGTCTCACGCTGGGCAAAAGATTCCTGCACTGCAGGGAGCTGGGCCAGATAATTCTATGGTTCTAAGAGCCTGGCTGGTGGATCAGGCCCATGGCCCCTCTAGCTGAGCATCCTGTCCTCCAGGAGAAGCTCCCACGAAGGACCTGAGCGCCGCGACAGCTCCCTCCCCTTTCTTGCCGTACCCTGGAGGTTGAAGAGGCTACTTGAGTCGCGGGTCTTCTCAGAGGGCGCCTGCGTGATGGGCAGGAGGTAGCAGCGATAGCCCTTCAGGAGGCAGGCCATGAAGCGCAGGAAAGCCCCCTGGATGTCCAGTTCCAGCTGTTTCCGCCGGCCATAGATGACGTCATAGTCGGTCAGCAGGAATTCCAGGGTGGCCTCCTCAACGGGCCGGTTGTACACTGCAGAGGAGAGGGCGACAAGGACATTAAGGAGGTATTCAAGCTCTCTTACCCTAGTGGTTTCTAAGTGGAGGCTGGGTGGCCAACCTATCAGGGATCCCGTCAGCAGGATTACATCACAGAATCATAGAATTGTAGAGTTTGAAGGGAACCGCAAGGGTCATCTAGTCCAATACAGGACTAGATGAAGCCCAACGTGGAGCTCGGACCCATCTTCTTATGGGTATCATTCCCAAATTTTATGATTCTGAAAAGGTTGCAATATAATTTGTTTCTAAGCCTGGAATGTGTAAAGTCCGGCCCGAGGGCCTAATCCGGCCCGCCGGTCGATTTAATCCGGCCCTTGTGTCATTTTATTTCCTGGGGTAAAATCTCCAAAAATGCTGAACAAGTTCAATTAAAAAAAAAAAAGCTCAACAACTTTGGGATAAAATCGTAAAGAAAAGCTCAGCAACTTCAATCCTAAAAAAACTCAACAACTTTGGTTGGCCTTCATGCATGTTCAGTTCATCAAATCTGGCCCTCTTTGAAAAAAGTTTGGACCCCCCTGTTCATTTCTAATTTGTAAGCCTCTTAATATTACCTCCCCCCCCCCAGAAAAAGAATCCCTAAAGGGTATGCAGAAATAAAACATAGAAACCATGTTACAAAAAAGGTAGTTTGGTACTAGCGGGGCCCAGTCTTCTGGGACAGGAAGCACACAAGCATTTGAACATCAGAAGAGTCTTGTTGGGTCAGGCCACTGGCCGTCTAAGTCCAATATCCTGTTCTCACTGTGGTCAACCATATGCCCCAATGCGCAGCCCCAAAGCAACCCCTGAGTGAAACAACACTCTCCACAAATATGATTCCTGGGAACTAGTATACGGAAGCATCTCTTTCTCTGGAAGTAGAAGGGATGCTTATTCTGCTAGAGGGGAAGAGGAGGAAAGGAACCTGACTCGTACAAAGCCAGATCCAGCCCAGGGGGCTGGGAGACGCTCTCCGTCCCAGGGCCGCATACTGTTATGGGTAGCCTTCCGAGGGCCACGTGCGGCTGGCAGTGGCGAACAGTGCCGCTTGGCTGCCCGGGGCGGCACCCACTGGGGGCGGGGCGTTGCTCCACAGCACGCATGCGTCCTGACGCATGTGTTGTGACGTCACGATGCACGCGCGTGCCAGGACGAGCCAGGACAGACTGCGCATGTCCGCACATGCACAGTCTCTCCAGGTTGGCGCTGCTGCTCTGCTTGGCCGGTGCTCTGCTTCTTCCTGCTCGGGTGGAGGAGGCCAGGGGCGGGCCAGGGGCCCCTCCCTTGCTACATGCCTGGGGCCTGGTGGGTGGAGCTAGAGGCAAAAGTGGGTGGATAAACAAAATGACAAGTTGTACGGCATTGTACAGTAGGCTAGTTCCTACACAGACTCGTCTCTCTATCATCCACCCAGGCAAGCAAAGAGCCATGATCAGAGCTCAGGGGCACATCCCCAGCCAGGCCAAAACACTCAAAGAGGGTGAGAAGCAGGGTTGGTGATGAGAGGGTGTGGCCTGGAAAGAGGGGTGTGGCTGAGGAGAGTTCTGAGGGGTGTGGCCTGGAAAGAGGGGCGTGGCTGAGGAGAGCTCTGAGGGGTGTGGCCTGGGGAGAGTGGCGTGGCAGAGGAGAGTTCTGAGGGGTGTGGCCTGGGAAGATGGGCATGGCTAAGGGGAGTTCTGATGGGTGTGGCCTGGGAATAGAGGCGTGGCTGAGGAGAGTTCTGAGGGGTGTGGCCTGGGAAGAGGGGCGTGGCTAAGGGGAGTTCTGAGGAGTGTGGTCTGGGAAGAGGGGTGTGGCTGAGCAGAGTTCTGAGGGGTGTGGCCTGGGGAAAGTACTAAGGGCCACATAGAGAGGCCTAAACCAGGGTTTGTTGGCTCGCATTAACAACAGGGAACCGCAGACCTAGGGGAGGGCCTTCCGGGCCTCTCTATTTTGCTCTTGGGACTTCCCCTGGCCAGATGCCCCCACAGACCCTGCCGCACACCTTCCTTGAGTGTTTCTGCCTGGGTGGAATATGTCCTTGAACCATGGTTATGCCTCTTGCTTGTCTGGAGGAAAGAGAGGAGCATTAGCCATGGTTTAGTGTTGCCCCATTTGCCCCCCCCCCCCCTGCTCCACTGCCTTCATCTCTCTCATGCCTGCACCTGCTACTCACTTTCATCCAGCTGATGGTACAGGGAGTTCAAGCAAGCCAAGAGCACCTTGCAAGGTTTCCGAGGCAGCGACCGGATCGACAGCAGCTTCCTTTCCTCGCACCTGCGCATGGAGGAAAGCTGCCTTTACGGTTAGTGCCTCCTGCTGACCCGCCCCGCAGCCACGGCGTCCCCCCACCCTACTCCTCCCCGCCTGCTCCCCACTTGCAAAGAGGACCCCTTCCCAGAGTTTCACAGCCGCACCGATTCCCCATCAGGTGCCCCGACATAAAAGCTCACACAAACAGCAAAGGGGGAGTGAGATGCAGGGCGGCCAGACTTCTGGATTAGGAGCTGGGAGAGAGCAGGGTTCGAATCCCCTCTGAGCCATGAACCTTGACGGGTGTGACCTCAGGCCAGTTGCTCACTCTTGGCCTACCCTACGTTACAGGGGGGGGGGAAATAAGGGGGAAAATGTATTCCCCACCTTGAGCTCCTTGGAGGAACAGTGGGATACTAATGGAAAGACCCACAGATTTATCTATAGAGGAACAGCCACTGAAGAGCCTTGAATTAACAAAAAACAACTGTTTTAACCCATAATTTATTATTTATACCCTAGTCAGATGGGCAGGGTATAAATAATAAATAATTATTATAATTATGATTTTTATTTATTTGTAGCATTTATATCCCACCTTATTTCTTTCTCCACGGAGCTCAAGATGGCCTCATGGTTCTCCTTGTTTATTCCCCCAAACAACCTCGTGAGGTAGCTTAGGCTGAGAGGCAAGAACTTGTCCCAGGGAATGAGCCTCGTGACCAAGTGGGGATTCGAACCCAGGTCTCCTAGCACCTGGCCTGACACTCTAACCCAGGCATCCCCAAACTGCGGCCCTCCAGATGTTTTGGCATACAACTCCCATGATCCCTAGCTAACAGGACCAGTGGTTGGGGAAGATGGGAATTGTAGTCCAAAACATCTGGAGGGCCGAAGTTTGGGGATGCCTGCTCTAACCACTGCTCCACGTGAAGTGCGGCGGCGGGGGGGGGGCACCCTTTGCTAATTACTGTAATACAAATGAGGGAAATCTTTAGCCCCGAAAGTCATTTATATTGACGCAGGTACGATTTGTGCCGATCTCTTAAAATTTAATAAAACAAACGGGTTTAAAAAAAAAGATAGAAGGGGGCAACGGGGAGTCCTTGCAAGGGGGGATGGGGAGCAGGTCGCCCCCCCTCCCCATCCGGCACTCACTGGAAGATGGTGTTGGTGTCCAGATCAACGCAGATGACGTCGTGTGGCGGGTCACAGAGGTCGAAGTAGCTGGAGTGCACCCCGACAATGAAGGGCACCGGAGCGGACAACACGTCAGCCAGGGTGAGCGGGCAGAGGGGGATGTATGGGCACTGCCAGTGCAGTGGGAATATCATCTGGGGGGGCAAAAACAGAGGTGAGGGCTGGGGGCGTTGGAAGGTCTGGAAGGATCTGGCAGGGGAATAAAAATACGTTGCGAGGCCTAGATGGAGGAGACCGGGGGCCCATATGCACTGCACATTTGAAGCAGTGCTATCCCACTTCAAACTTCTCTCCCTCCCTCCCCCCCCCCCCCCAAAAAAAATTATGGGAGTTGTAGTTTTTTTATGGCTGATGAGAATTCCCGCTCACAGAGCTACAACTCCCAGAGTTTCCTGGGAAGAAGGATTGTTAAACCCAGGCATAGGCAAACTGAGCCCTCCAGATGTTTTGGGACTACAACTCCCATCATCCCTAGCTAACAGGACCACTTGTCAGGGATGATGGGAGCTGTAGTCCCAAAGCATCTGGAGGGCCGAGTTTGCCTATGCCTGGTTAAACCACTCTGGGTACTACAATTTTCTTTATGCGCTGTAAGCCACCCAGAGTGGCTGGGGAAGCCCAGTCAGATGAGCTATCGTCCGTGGGCCAGACATGGGCCGGACAGGCGCAGAAGCGATTTCCGGTGCTGCGCTGCTCATGTCCAGAACACCGGAAATGGCTTCTGCGCATGTCCACGGCTGCGCAGAAGCGATTTCCAGTGCTGGCTGCGCATTTCCAAAATGTCCGCAGCGCCAGAAATCACTTCTGTGGCTGCATAGACGCGATTTCCAGCACCGGTCGGCGAGTCCCCACACCGCGCTGCGCCGGTTTACTGCAGCGCGCGGGGCGCATGCCGAATGGGTGGCTCGGTTCACGGGGGGCCTGTGGGCCAGATAAATGGGCCGGAGGTTGCCAATGCCTGGTATAAATAATAAATATTGTAGCTCCATGAGGGGAAAGGAGTCTCCTAACAACTCTTAAGAAACTACAGCTCTCAGAATTATTTTTGGGGGAAAGCTATGACTGTTTAATGTGGCATCATGGTGCTTTAAACGGGGCTGTAGACTTGTGAGAGGAATTTTCCGGTATCAGAAACACCACGGCATCTCCAGAGAGGGAAAAAGATGTCCAACGATGATGCAGAATTCTGTCCGTTGGGTCATGTCGCAACCTCAGAATCCAGCAGCGACCAGGACATAAAAGATCCCATCTGCACTATGTATTTAAAGCACCATGATACCACTGTAAACAGTCATGGCTCCCCCCCAAAAAAAAGAATCCTGGGAATTGTAGTTTGTTAAGGGTGCCCAGAGTTGTTAGGAGACCTTTTATTTCCTTTCCCAGAGCTACAATTCCCAGGGTGCTTTAACAATCAATCCTCTGGGAATTGTAGCTCCATTAATTTCATTGTATTCATTCCATTGTAGCTCGGTTAATTTCATTGTACACAGGTTGTACATTGACAATGAAGGTATTATTATTAGGAGGGGAAAAGGGATCTCCTAGCAGCTCTCGGAGGCCTTAACAAAACCGCAGCTCCCAGAATTCTCTTTTTCCTTTTCCTTTTAAATTATGCTTTATTATACTTACTCGCATCTATACAACATAGACGTACATTCATTGTTGTCAATAAACTGAGTCACCAAAAATCACAAAAAACACACTTTAACAATAATTTTTTCTTCCAAAGCCTCTGACCTCCTGTCCTTTCCATATTTCATTCATCTTAAACTTGTTGCATAAGCTTGTCTACTTGTTTAGAAATAAAGCAAAAATATCTTTGTTTTCTTCCTTTTTGCGTAAATTCTTTACAGAGGTTGTTCAAAGGCTGCTACCGAGTTTAAATTACAGAAACTATTCTCGAGGTATTTCTTGAAAGCTTCCCAATTTGAAATAAACTCCTGCTTAGGCTTGTCTTTGATCTTTTCAGACAGATTGTCTAGTTTGGCATATTCTACAAGCTTCAATACCCATTCTGATTTAGAGGGGATTTTATCACTTTTCCAATACGTAGCAATGAGTACCCTCGCAGATACTGTGGCGTATAGGAAAACTTTTCTTACGTTCCAGGGAATATCAGGCCCTGTAATGCCAAGTAAAAACGATTCTGTTTTTTTTTTAAAGAAGTGGTACTTTTAACATTTTTAGAAGTTCTAAATAAATATCATTCCAGAAGGCTTTGATCTTTTTACACACCCACCACATATGATACTTGATACTGCCTGGTTCTCTACAACTCCAGCAGGTATTGGGGACGCTTCTATACATTTTTGATAGTCTCCAGGGGGTCAAATACCAACGATATAACATTTTTTGAAGGTTCTCCCTTAGAGTATAAAAAGGTAAAGGGACCCCTGACCATTAGGTCCAGTCGTGACCGACTCTGGGGTTGCGGCGCTCATCTCGCGTTATTGGCCAAGGGAGCCGATGTACAGCTTCCAGGTCATGTGGCCAGAATGACAAAGCCGCTTCTGGCGAACCAGAGCAGCACACGGAAATGCCGTTTACCTTCCCGCTGTAGTGGTAACTATCGTATTTTTTGTTCCATAAGACACACCTTTTTCCTCCTAAAAAGTAAGAGGAAATGTCTGTGCGTCATATGGAGCGAATGCGTGGTCCCTGGAGCCGAATTGCCCAGGGGCTAAAGGCAGATCGTGCATTTTTTTTAAAAAAAGGAAAGAGCTAAAGGCTAACAAGAGGGAAAGAGAAAGGAACCCGCTCAGCAGCTGATTGCAAAGAGATGGGGGGGGGATAAGAGAGCTAGCTCCCTTCCCGGTCCCTCCCGGCCCCCTGCCTAGGCCTCATTTGTTGTCTGCAGAGGGAGACGTGACTGGCTGATTAGATTATCTGTCTGGAAACTGTAGAAATAGGTCTCTTTCCTTTTCTCTGCAGAACTGTGAGTTGAATCCCATAAAAACAGAATTTTTTCCTTTTGCAAGGAAACTCAGCAACTTTGAGCTGATCCTAAAAAATGGAGCTTTCCCCCTTTGCAAAAAAGATGCACAACTCTGATCTGACCCCTCCCGCCAAAATGGGGCTTTTCCCATTTGCAAAAAAAAGCTGCACAACTTTGAGCTGATCCTAAAAAAATTTGAGCTTTCCCCCTTTGCAAAAGAAGCTTCATCAAATATTTAATGGGCGCAAAGGCACCTAGGCCTCTAGGAGTTGGCTGCTATGCCTAGGACAATTCAAGAAAGCAAAATATTTTTTTCTTGTTTTCCTCCTAGAAAAATTTGGTGCGTCCTATGGTCAGGTGTGTCCTATGGAGCAAAAAATATGGTATTTATCTACTTGCACTTTGACGTGCTTTCAAACTGCTAGGTTTGCAGGAGCAGGGACTGAGCAACAGGAGCTCACCCCGTCACAGGGATTTGAACCGCTTACCTTCTGATCAGCAAGTCCTAGGCTCTGTGGTTTAACCCACAGCGCCACCCGCGTCCCTTTATAGCATGCTGTAAATTACCAATTTACTTTCCATAAGTTTTCCCATTGGCTCATATCTACGTTATGGCCAAAGTCTTGGGCCCATTTAATCATGGCTGAATTCTCGGGGGAAGCCACAACAGTTGAAACCACCATCATAGAGCTTTAAAGGTATGGGGTGATTGTAGCTTCGCTGGCTGTGTCCTGTCATGGTCTCTGGCTTTGCCCACTGCTGCCCCCTGCCTTCTGCCCCACCTGAACCTTCAAGGCCACCCAGGACCCCCGACTCACAGAGACCAAGGCTTCGCCCACACTGGTCAAGACATCCGGCCGCAGGGAGTGGATGAGCAGCTTCTGTTCCGTGAGCACCGCCACAAGAAGGGCCACAGCGTTTTCAGGACCCAGCGTCTGCAGCAGGGTGAGGAAGCTGGCGCCACTGTAAGGAAAGAAGGTCGTGGTCGTTGAAAAGGCAAACCGAGGGGGCAAATGACCAACTAAGCCAGGCATCCCCAAACTTCGGCCCTCCAGATGTTTTGGACTACAATTCCCATCTTCCCTGACCACTGGTCCTGTTAGCTAGGGATGATGGGAGTTGTAGGCCAAAACATCTGGAGGGCCGCAGTTTGGGGGTGCCTGCACTAAGCCCTTTAAGAACCCAACTCACTCAGTTCCACCATCCCAGGAAAGCTACATTCCCCCACAATATATACAAGTAACAGGGCCGGCCCAAAACACTTTGACACCTGAGGCGAAGATCAAGGCAGCTTCTCCACCAGCCCCCACTAATTCCGTATTAAAGAAATACTACTGAATTTAATCTAAAACTTTTTGGCACCTGAAAAAAAGCATTTTTGTTAGGGAAGCCTATCCAGACATGTGGAGGCCGACACGTTTTCATCTTTGCTTCCTGTAATTTTACCTTTAAATGTACACAGTGGAAACAAAAGCAGTTAAAAACAGCTATATGAAACCTTTTAGAAATAGTTCTAAAAAACCAGATTAAAACACATGTCAGTGTACTACACGTCTAGGATAAAGGTAAAGGGACCCCTGACCATTAGGTCCAGTCGTGACCGACTCTGGGGTTGCGCGCTCATCTCACATTATTGGCCGAGGGAGCTGGCGTACAGCTTCCGAGTCATGTGGCCAGCATGACAAAGCCGCTTCTGGTGAACCAGAGCAGCACACGGAAACGCCATTTACCTTCCCGCCGGAGCGGTACCTATTTATCTACTTGCACTTTGACGTGCTTTCAAACTGCTAGGAGGGCTGAAGCTTGGACTGAACAACGGGAGCTCACCCCATCGCGGGGATTCGAACTGCCGACCTTCTGATCGGCAAGCCCGAGGCTGAGTGGTTTAACCCACAGCGCCACCCACGTCCCTTACATGTCTAGGATAGGCTTGCTTTAAATGTTTCTAAGCAGGCACTGAAAGTAATCTAGCACAGGTGCTTGGCTGATGTCAATAGGCAGGGAGTTCCAAAGCTGGCACAATGAGATATAAATTTATTACACATACAGAGTGGCACCTGCAACAGTCCCAGTTCTGCAGATTGCAGAGGTCAAGTAGGCATGTATGGGATAAATTGATCTCACAGGCAAGCTCATCCCAAGCTGTTTGTATACTAAGAGTTACGCTTTGAACATGGTCCCGCATGAGCCAGACCGTAGTTTTATGTGACACGCTGGTACAGGCAGAAGCTCCCTTGGGCGAAACTGGAGTTAAGCTAGCAGCAGATCTAATAACATCAGAAGAGCATACCTGAGTGGCAGAGGAGATGAAACAGGCTGGCACAGGAGCATGTTATCGTAGGAAGACATCTGTACAGGCAAAAAGAAGGGAGAGGGGAGAGACAGAGAAGAACCGACTCCTGAGTGATTCCTTTCAGAGAAAACACAGCTTTAGATACAGCCCATACAATCAGCAGTGCAGACCAAAAGTTGTCCTTAACCACATTACTCTACAGCAGTGTTTCCCAACCTTGTGCCTCCAGCTGTTTTCGGACTACAATTCCCATCATTCCTGACCACTGGTCTTGCTAGCTAAGGATGGTGGGAGTTGTAGTCCAAAAACAGCTGGAGGCACAAGGTTGGGAAACACTGCTCTACAGAACAGGCCTGGTTTATAAGGTGGTGGCTAAAAAAAACACCTGGACTGTGTCAAGCCAGATTGAAGGGAGTGGATTACACCTTGGAAAGCTTTTTGCATGGCAGGGGGAATAAGCACAGAGAGAGAAGGCTGGACTGGAACTTCTCCTCTGATACAGTCATTTCTGATGCTAGGTGTCTTTCATTTTTAATAAATGAATGGGGAATGCTTAAAAGCAGTAGCCCCCGCTTGCAATCCAAAGTGGTACAGTCTATTCTACCAGCTCAGGATTCTGCCACCTAACTCTGTCTCATCAGTAGGCCAGGGGAGCACAGGCCAGTCCTCTAACTCCCACTGGTGGAGAGCAGAGAGGGGGGAGAGAGAAAGCAAGGGAAGGAGAGCGCAACATTCAGAGAAGTCCTTTCACTCCCACTGAAACAAGGAGTCTGCTTACGAACTTAACCCCTTTCCGGAGGTCCATTCTTAACCTGAAACTGTTATTAACCACTTTAGCTAATAGGGCCTCCTGCTGCCGCCGCATGATTTCTGTTCTCATCCTGGGGCAAAGTTCTTAACCCGAGGTACTACTTTCGGGTTAGCAGAGTCTGTAACTCGAAGTGTTTGTAATGCATAATCTTATAAAGGGGGGGTACGGCGGCAAGGAAGTGCGGTTGTGACTATTATGAAGGGAGCGTGCACCTCTGAGTTTGCCACTGCCCTATTGCTGACACAATGGAACTACAGTGGTGCCTCGCTAGACGAAATTAATTCGTTCCACGGGTCTTTTCTTATAGCAAAAAATTCGTCTAGCGAATCCCATAGGAATGCACTGAATTTTTTTCGACTTTTTTTTTGCCCATAGGTACGCATTAATTGAATTTCAGTGCATTCCTATGGGAAACCGCGATTCGCTAGACGAATTTTTCGTAAAACGCATTCGTCTAGCGAGGCAAGCTCCGCTCGAAAAATCCTTTCGTTAAGCGGAAATTTCGTTAAGCAGGGCATTCGTTAAGCAAGGCACCACTGTATTTCCTCCCACCCCCACCCCCCGCCAGCTGATTCCCCCCCCAGGGAAAGCGCGACCTGCAACGCCTCCCTCCCCCCCACCAACAACAGGATGAGCAAAGGCTCTGGGTTCCTCCGCTTTCTGCTTACCTGAACCAGGATCCGAGGCCGCTGTGGAGATGGGAAGGGGACATTGTGCATGAAATGAGAGATGTGCCTAGAAAGAGGAACAGAAAAGTCACAGGGAAGAAGAACACACACACACACACACACACACACACAACCACAATCAGCTTTGCTTCAGGTTAAGTACGCTTCAGGCTAAGTACGGATTTCCAGAACCAATTACACTCATACTTCGGGTTAAGTACGCTTCAGGTTGAGTACTCCGCGGACCCGTCTGGAACGGATTAATCCACTTTCCATTACTTTCAGTGGGAAAGTTCGCTTCAGGTTAAGTACGCTTCAGGTTAAGTACAGACTTCCGGAACCAATTGTGTACTTAAACCAAGGTACCACTGTATTACCCCAATCCTGGTCTGACTGCACTGGCTTACGACTGGTTTCTGGATCCAATTCAAAGTGCTGGTTTTGACCCCCCAAAAGCCTTAAACGACTAGGATCGCAAGACCTCTCCCTAAATGAACGGACCCGGACCCCGAGACCACCCCCTGAGGCCCTTCTTCGTGTGCATCCTCCGTGAGGTCCAGAGGGTGGCAACACAAGAACAGGGCCTTTTCTGCGTTGGCTCCGTTTGTGGGATGCTCGCCCCAGGGAGGTTCGGCTGCTGCCTTCATTATACACCAGGAGAAAATGTTCCTCTTCAACCAGGCCTTGGGCTAATTGACATCTGATGCCAATGTGTTGACATCTGATGCCAATTTTAAATGTGTTGTGAGAGAGTGGGGGGAGGGTTATTGGTTTGTTTTCTGTTCTTATTATGTATTTTGTGTTTTTCATATTGCAATTTTATGTTGAGAACCACCTTGAAAGGCAGTATGGAAATTTAACCAATCAATAAAAAATAATGATGTTGACAGTGGCATTGGCGGCCCCCCCCTCTGCCTCCTGTATGAGTTCTGCAGTTTAATTTTGTGCTGTGTGAAGAAGACCTTTCCTTTCCCTGGCCTGAATCTCCCAACATTCACCTTCACCAGACACCCACGAGTATAATAATAATAAGCTATTATTTACACCCCTCCATAGCTGCCAAGTTTTCCCTTTTCTCGCGAGGAAGCCTATTCAGCATAAGGGAAAATCCCTTTAAAAAAGGGATAACTTGGCAGCTATGCACCCCTCCCATCTGGGAGGCTTCCAACAGAATATTAAAAACACGCTAAAACACCAAACATTAAAAACATCCCTAAAGAGGACTGCCTTCAGATGTCTTCAAAAAGTCAGACAGTTGTTTATTTCCTGGACATTTGATGGGAGGGCGTTCCACAGGGCGGGTGCCACTACCAAGAAGGCCCTCTGCCTGGTTCCCTGTAACCTCACTTCTCGTAGGGAGGGAACCACCAGAAGGCCCTTGGCACTGGACCTCAGTGTCTGGGCTGAACGATGGGGGTGGAGACACTTCTTCAGGTATACTGGACGAGGCCGTTTAGGGCTTTCAAGGTCAGCACCAACACTTTGAATTGTGCTCGGAAATGTACTGGGAGCCAATGTAGGTATTTCAGGACCGGTGTTATGTGGTCTCAGTGGCCGCTCTCAGTCACCAGTCTAGCTGCCACATTCTGGATTAGTTGTAGTTTCTGGGTCACATTCAAAGGTATTCCCACGTAGAGCGCATTGCGGTAGTCCAAGCGGGAGATAACCAGAGAATGCACCAGTCTGGCGAGACAGTCTGCCACCTCCCATATCAAATTAGAGAGATCTGTGGCCATTATCTAAGTAAGGTTCTGCTTACGTTTCAGGCCTCGCAACCACACACAGAGGCCCCGATCCTATTGGCCGCATCCCCAACTTACGCCTCGAGTGGAAGAACGTGAGGCCCCGAGATGCTGTAGCGGTACAGGAAAGTAAGGAATTTCCGGAAGACGTCGAAAAAGGGCCAGTGGGAAAGGACGCAGATGCTCTTGCGTGTATGCACTGATTTGCTGGTGATGGGGCGCCGGTCGACGATGGTGAGGAGGTTTAGCCACATGCACTGCCGCTCTGAGAGGCGTTCCCGCGGGAAGGATTCGTAGAACTGGATGGCGGCACCATACACCTGGGAGTGAGAGCAAGAGAAGCCGAAGAGGGGAAGGAGGAAGGTCAGAATGCTGAGCAACCTTGGTGAAACAGTTGCTCACCTAGGGTGAGTGAGGAGTAAATCCAGGCGACCTGGAAGGGAATCTTTGGAGAACAGGGATAATGATTTTTCTTCTTCTTATTGTTGTCAATCTGGCCAAACAAAGGGTATTTGACACTGTTATGTTTATAGGTGTGTTATGTGTGCGGGACAGGCTTCTGTAATAAATATTGTGGACTAGAAACATCTGCGGACTTGTTTGCCAATTGCCATGCTGTGCACGCATGATGAAGGAGCAAATGCCAGAATAATATTGGTGCTAACATGACAAATGAACGCTAATCAGAATAGCTCACTTGCTGGTCTTTGGAAGATTCCCAAGACTCTGAAATTTGAATGTTTTAAGATCCACCCTATGGCATGGGTCTTCTAAAGACTGTTTTTATAGGTTGTTAACTCTCTGCCTATTGGTTTTGGGGCTGTGATTCAAGTTTTTTTTGTGTCACGTTTTAAGTTGAGATCTTTGCTAGTTTGCATCTTCATTGGAAATGTTTCTATAATGTTTAAATATGTTTTTATTATTTGTTATAAATGCAACCAACCAATCATTTTTAAAAAACCTTTTTTTCATGTAGATTGCCAGACGCCTCTGTTGCAGAAGCACCCAAATAAAACAAATATGCACCCTAATCTGTCTGCAACAAAACTCCCACACATGCACTAAGTTGGTACAGTCCTGCCAAGTAGCACAACCCTCTACCCCAAATATCTGATTACTCCCTGAGAGGCGATGCCACCCACCCCAAGTTTTCTGACCCATCCCAAACAGTAGTTCCCACCACCTTGCAACCCGACTACCTTGTCTCCCGAAGCCCCGGTCAACACGAAGGTGGAGAAGACAGGAAGCTGGTATTTCGTGTCGGCCGGCCAGCTCTCGATGGTCGCACCCATGGGGAGGCAAAAAACAGCCACGGACTCCGGCAACGGGAAAGCCTCATTGTCCTCCTCCGGGTAGCGACTAAGGAGACCTGGAAGGGGAAGAGAAATGGGAGGAAACTGTTTCGGTCCCTCCCCGTCAATTAATTACAACTATCCCTCAGGGTCTACCCATTCCCAGGAAGTGGGGATCCCGTTCCACTGATCCATGGTTCCCTGCAACCTCCAGGCTTGACTACTGCACTCTGCTCTACATGGGACTTGCCCTTGAAGACTACTCCAACGTTTCTGAGGCTCCCCTCTGGAACCTCGGGGAGGTGCAATCAGGTTTCGCCTGAGTTCACTGGCTTTGAGGCCCAGTTTCACGGTGCTGGTTTTAACCGGAGAAGCTCTCAGCATGCTAGGACCCACACATCTCAAAAGGTGTCCTCCCCCCACGCCATCTCTCCCAACAGTGACGCTCCTCAAAAATCAGGACCAACTCCATCAGCGTGGCAGCTGATATACAAGGTGTGACCCGAAAGTTCGGTGAATGGTCACAGAAACCGGACAATGAGAAATATTCGAACATACATTCCTTACAGGCATTCAGAGTAGGCCCCCTCTGATACAATGCACTGTTGACAATGTTCAGAGAGTTGTTGGAAACCTCTGGAGAAGTCCTCTTTTCGTACTGCTTTCAGTTCCCTCGCCACAGCAACTTGGACGTGTGGAATATTGGAGAATCTGTGCCCTTTCAGTGTGGATTTCGGTTTTGGAAAAAGAAAGAAATCCAGTGGGGGCAGATTGGGAGAAGATGGAGGGCGGGACAACTCAGTAACGATTTGACGCAGAATATGCAATTCTTCCGCCATCATTCGGATGGACAAACGCCGTTCCCGCATCAATAACTCACAAACTCTGTCGACATTTGCCGCTGTTCTGCTCGCTGACGGTCTGCCAGACCGAGGGTCGTCTTTGATGGTTTGCCACCCGTCACGGAAACGCTTAAACCACTCACACACTGTCTTTCGAGTTACAGCATCTCCGTGAGCATTTCGTGGGTTTCCAATGCCGACTGTATGTCCGATTTCTGTTGCCGTTCACTGAACTTTCCGGTCACACTTTGTATAGCAAGAGAAGTTGGTAATATAAAGCGAGTGCTCCAATCACTGATCCACCTGGTTCAGTATTGCCTGCACTGACTGGCAGCATCTCTCCAGGGTTTCAGGCAGGGGGCTCCCTTTGGAGACGCTGGGGATTGAACCTGGAACCTTCTGGAGGCAAAGCAGATGCTCTGACATTGAGCTACAGCGCTTCGATCAGAGCATCCTCGGTGGAGCAGAGGAGAGTTAGAATCCACTGGCCCCTGGAGGGCCAAATGTCCCCTTGCCCCCGTGTTAGAGCCGGGCGACAGGATGGCAGTTTCTTAAAAAAGATAAGGCAACACACACAGGGAGCTCAATAAGGCCCGTAAGAGCCATGCGTCCTCTGTCCAAGACATACCTGCTTCATAAACCAGAGTGTTCCCTTTTGCCAATGCCATCTTGTAGCAGATGTAGAGGGCTGGTCCCCACTGCGGAGAAGAGATAGGCAAGAAAAGGTGGAGGAAAGCAATTGGCTGGACCACAGAAAAAGCAGCCTCAGGAACAGAGAAATCTGCCTGGACCAAATCAAGAGTATTTGTCCAGCTATCCTAGTGTTGGCTACACTGACCGACAGCTGCTCTCCAGGGTCTCAAGAAGAGCAGAAAATCCCCCCCACCCCCGGCGACCTGCTCCTTGAGTCTTCAACTGGAAACACCAGGGACTGAACCTGGGACATTCTGCACTCAAAAGCAGGTACCCGGCTGCCTTCCCCTACAGGAAGGTTCCAGCCCTCCTGGTTCTGAGCAATGAGATGGCTCAGTTGGCAGAGCATGAGACTCTTAATCTCAGGGTTGTGAGTTCGAGTCCTACATTGGGCAAATGATCCTCGTGGATGCTTCCAACTCTACATTTCTATGATACTATGAATAAAGGACAAAACAGGAATTGAGTGGAGCTGGGATAATTTGCCAGCTCGTTGCTCCACCCAGCTCAGTACTGCTTGCACTGACTGGCAGCAACTCTTTGATGCCAGGAACTGAACCTGGGACCTCCTGGGCATGAAGCCATGAGTTCTGCCACTGCGCCACGGCAGCACCTGAGCTCTGGTACTCACCATGCCCGCGTTGAGGTTCCGGTCCACGCGGCAGAAGGTGTGCGGGAGGCTCTCCCCTTTGCTGGGCATGATAAGGCAAATGTCGGTGATGCCCAGTGTGCTGTAGGCCTGGCTCTCGCTGGCTCGCCGGTACGTCAGGAAAGTGCGCTGGTGTCCGGGGGCCCCCGAGGCCAGGTTAGCCAAGTGGCTGTAGGGAGTCGTTTCGATGATTTTGTAGCCGGGCTTCGGGCGGTCTTTTCCGTCGTAGTGCACCCTAGGCGAACGGCAAAAAGAGAGTGTGCGTTTCACTATGAGGAATAGGGATTGCAGGGGGTTGGACTAGATGACCCCTGGGGCACCTTCAAACTCTAAGATTCTAAGGATCTGTCCTTTGCAGTACTCTGAGTTCCACATTTTCCCTAATTCTCTTTATTTATTGTGTTTATAACTCCATTTTCTTAATATAATTTTTATTAAATTTTCTGTTTTACAATTACAAATAAACATTTCACATCCTTAAGATATCAGTGACTTCCCTGCTTCATTTTACATATCTTAAATCCCTGCATATTTTACAAAAACTATTCCAATCGATTTCCCATCAAAACTTATTTACCCTGTTGAAGTGATCTTAATGCTGCAGACATTTTCAGTTGTACACAATTATTTCCCATATATTCAATAAACATTTTCCAATCTTCTTTAAACGGATGTTCTCTTTTTCTATATGTTAAGCCTGCAAGTTGTACACATTCTGTCAACTTGAGCTGCCATTCTTCATTGGTTGGGACCTCGCTCGTTTTCCTTTTTATAGCTCCGTTTTCTTCCAAGGAGCTCAGTGGGAAACATAACAGACAGCAAATTGCCCTGATTTGCCAGATGTCCTGGCGCTGAAAGGACGTTATTGGTGGGGAGAGCTTTCCACAAGCAGGGTGCCACCACTGAAAAGGCCCCGTCCCTTGTTGCCACCTTCCCAACCTCTCTCAAGAAGGGGAGAGGGCCTCAGATGAAGATCTTACGGGGTCCATGTGGTTTCATAAGGGGAAAGGCATTCTGAAATATATTGGGGCCCATCTCATGCATGCTGAACACTCACATATCCAACCAACCACCCTACCTAAGGACACCAGAAGAGGCCTGCTGGATGAGGCCATCGTCTCACCAGGTCTACAATGGACAACCATTGGGAAACCCTCAAGAAAGACTCCCTGCCTTGAGATTCCTGGCCACTGGTATTCGGAAGCGACAGTGGAGGCAGAACACAGCCATCTGAGATAGTAGCTGTAGATAGCTTTCTCTGCGAATTTGCAGAGTTGGAAGGGACACCCAGGGTCATCTAGACCAACCCCCTGAAATGCAGGAATCTTTTGCCCAATGTGGGGCTCGAACCCACGACCCTCAGATGAAGAGTGTCATGCTCTCCCAACTGTCTCCCAACCTATTATTGTTTATTTAATTCACCGTACTTTTCTGTGTATAAGACGAGGTTTTTTTACGCTAAAATAATGTTAAATATCGGGGGGTGGGGCGTCTTGTACACGGATAGTGCACATTCGGGACGGGCGATTGGTTGAGGGCGTGTTATACACTGAAAAAATACAGTATATACCGCTGTATACCCAGGGGTCTCAGGGCGGTTCACAGAATAAAATCAAGATCTGAAACACAAAATACCTTATAAAAATAAAAAAACAACTACAACCCAACAGCCCCTCCCCCTAAAAAAGCACAGTTTAAAAGGGCATAAGATGTAAATCAGATCACCCAAAGGCCTGGTTAAAAAGGAACATTTTTGCCTGGCGCCTAAAGGTGTGTAATGAAGGCGCCAGGTGAACTTCCCTGGGGAGAGCATTCCAGACGGGGAGCCACTGCAGAGAAGGCCCCGTTCTCATGTTGCCACCCTCCAGACCTCTCGAGGAGGAGGCACACAAAGAAGGGCCTCAGAAGGTGATCTCAGGGTCCGGGTAGGTTCATACGGAAAGAGGCGGTCCTTGAGGTATTGCGGTCCTGAGCCGTTTAAGGCTTTATAGGTCAAAACCAGCACTTGGAATTGGGCCCGGAAACTAACCGGTAGCCAGTGCAGTCGGACCAGGGTGGGTGTAATATGCTCAAACTGTCTTGCTCTGGTGAGCAACCTGGCCGTCAAATTCTGCACCAGCTGAAGTTTCCGAACCATCTTCAGAGGCAGCCCTACGTAGAACGCATTGCAGCCACCTACCCCAACTCCACAATGGGAGGCTTGTCCCGGCCTCTCCTGTAGCAGATGTACATCTGGGGGTTGTTGAGCAGCCCGGCGTTGAGCTCCACGGGGTTCCCGGAGGTCGTGCGGTCGATGCAGGTGAAGCCATGTGGCACCTCCTCGCCCTGCGAGCGCACGATGACGGCCACATCCACGATGGGCTCGCTGGGCCGGGCCGGGCGAGGCGGCTGGCTCTCATCCTCCAGCGGTGCCGAAGTGTCCGCCAAGCCGGCCACCACAAAGTAGTCCACCAGCTGCGGGGCCCACTCGTCCGTCATGGCGGCGGCTCACGGCATCTGCAACAAGAGGAGGAGGAGGAAGAGCTGGGTGAGAAGCCCCGCCTCCCAGGAAGCTCCCAGCCAATGGCGGCCTTCGCGGGAGATCATCGTGGAATGTTCGACGGCCCGTTGCCGTGGCGCGAGAGATAGGAAACCTGTGGAGGCAGAGCATGGCCATCGCGTACCATCGATACTCCTGCATGAATTTGTCCAATGCTCTTCTAAAAGCCATCCAAGATGGCGGCCACCCCTGCCTCCTGTGGCAGGGAGTTCTGCTGTTGAACAGATAAGCGAAGGACAGCCTTTTTCTTATCTGTTCTGAATCAGACGTGCCCGAGTTCTGGCGTTACGAGAGAAGGAGGGGGAATTCCTCTCTGCTATGCGCCGTTTTACAGCCTTCGGTCGTGTCCCCGTCTCTCGTGACGCCAGAACCAGCGAAACAAACTGTTTTCCCCCGGTTTATTCTGGCGCGGCGGCCATTTTGGAACTGGGTGGAGCATGCTCAGAAGCAACTTTTGATGCTGCTCTGCCCAGTTCCAAAATGGCTGCAGTGCGACTTCTGGCGTGGTGGCCATTTTGGAACTGGGCAAAGCAGCATCAAAAGTCACTTCTGAGCATGCTCTGCCTAGTTCCAAAATGGCGGCAGCGCTACTTCCGGTCTGCTACTTCTGGCCCGGTCCCTTATTTCTCGGACAGTAACTTGGCAGGTATGGTCCTGCAGGGGTGGAAGCACCCTGGCCAGAAATGGCCCCCCACACACAGCACCCAAACTCTTGAGACAGACGTAGGAGAAGGTCTCTGGGGAGGGTGGGCTGCCTGCCCCCTCCTCTCTCTTTCTCTCTGATGATTTCCAATGCAAAAAGACTGGACATCTAAACCCAAGATAGGCAATTGTTTGAACTTCTGTGACTTTTCATTAGGTGTCGTTATTTTTATTAGCGTGTGTGTGTGTGTGTGTGATCGTGCATTTCTGTAATTATAAAGTTTTTCAAAATGATTTTTAACGTTGTGTTTTAAATTACCTTAACCTGGTGAAGAGGGGGGTGTAAGTTATAACAATTAAAAAAATTCACAGCTACAGAATATATATATATACATATACAGAGAGAGAGAGAAAGGTTTGTGCGTGGGTGTTCATCTGTGTGTATATGTTTTTGTGCATTTGCGTGTCTATCTATCTGGGTCTCTGAGGCCGAAAGGGGAAGGAGGAAGCCAAAAAAGGGGGTAGCAGCTGTCAAGTTTCTGCTGATATGGTGGAACCCATAGGGCGGGGCTCTTTCACGAGGAAACGGGTGCTGGGGCCTACGGAAGCAAGGAGGGGGAACTGGGTGCAACTTGTAGCTCTTAAAAAATCCCAAGAGGGACTCGCCACGGACGCCACTTCCTGCAGGCGACCTCTGTGCTAATTCTTGGGGGGGGGGTTGTGTGTGTGACAACTGCACATGCTCAGAGAGGGTGTGGTGACAGAGTGGTGGTGGGAGGGGCCAAGGACAAAAGTGGGCGGGGCAACTACCTACATACAGCAGGCTAGATTCTGCACTCCCTCTCAGACCTATCGCCAAGCCATGCAAAAACCAGAGCGGAATAACACGATTAGAATGGTTGCCGGTGATAAAAATGGTTAAATAAATTGGAGTTCTAATTGTAGATACACCGCATAGAAATATTTAGATACACGCTGATCTCCACAAACTCAGACACGATATTTGAAAAACATAGAATTCTATTTCACAAGTCAACACGACCTCATAAATTAGCTGACGAAGACGTCCACATCGAAACAGGGCCCTGTCCTGGGTTATTTTACTGAATCGACTCGGAATTCCGGCTCTATATAAAACGACCCTTTTGAACACTTTTGAAATCAGACTGATATTTACAGATATTATTAGTTGATATCTTTTGTGTCTTTACACTGTAATGTAACATTTATTTCAAACTACATATACCAGGCACCCCCAAACTTCAGCCCTCCAGATGTTTTGGACTACAATTCCCATCATCCCTGACCACTGCTCCCGTTAGCTAGGGATCATGGGAGTTGTAGGCCAAAACATCTGGAGGGCTGCAGTTTGGGGATGCCTTGAATAAACTTATTTCTTGTTTGTATTCATTTGTTCTGCTCAAGACAGTTAGTCTTACCAGAATACATACTTTATTTGACTGTAACTCGCGAGTAGGATTTATTCCTAACATTGAAATTTCTGGACAGAGTTCTTGGTGATAAGAATGGGCCTCCCCACTTCCAGATGAAGGTGACAGTAGGAAAATCAGGCCCCCAAACCTCCCCACAAGCAGAAACCTAGTATATCAGCCAGCCTTCCCCCTGATGTGCTAGCTTTCTGCTTGCAGGATATAAAATTTAAAAAATGGTATCAGTAACTGTAGGAGCATTCAAAAGCGGTATTGCCCCCTCCCACCTGCAGCCTGAAGCGGTACGGTCTCATTCTACCCCTTCCAGCTTCCATGACCTGGTTCTTATGCATATTACAGACCCAAGATCTGTGTGCCGAAAGAGAGAAAAGAGGAAGGAAGGGCGAACTCAAGAGCTTCCTGCTGCGACCGCAGTTGCAAACCGGCACTTCTCTGCTGTAACTTGGCTGCCGGGTCAAATGACGTCGGAGGGCCGCACTGTTCCGGCGCCCTCCATCTTGAAATGCTAGCTTTCACGTGTGCGGGGGATTCTTTGCCTCCCATCCCATCAACAAACGCGAGAACCACCCATTTCGCCGGAACCCCATGTGCCTGTCAAAGACGCCGGTTTGCCACCTCAATGAGAAATATAGCCAAGGGTCAAAAGCCCAAATGAAGAGATGCTTTTGTTGTTGTTGTTGTTGTTGCAGGGGTGTGTGTTGGTTTTGCAACCCCCCCTTACCTTACTCCCCCTCTCACACGGCAAAAAAAGGGTTTCGAGGTGGCATGCATATAAATGCATGGATTGACAGCTTCCCTTCGCAGCTCCTCTCTCCTGCACAGAAATGGGGGACGGGAAAGGTGGACCTAGATGAGCCCCCCCCAACTCCCTGCCTGGCTGATGTCCAGCTGCTCAGGAGTTCAGCGTCCTTCCTATATGCCCTCCAACGCAGGAGCTGGTCTCTCCTGCCTTCCCTCCAATGCTCAGCTGGTTTATTTTTAGATTTGGCTGCACACACACACACACACACACACACACACACACACACACAAAAAAAAAACCCCAAACACACACGACTCCCACCTCTGTCACCACCTAGCTGCGGGTGGGTGGGGGTGACGCCACCTCCCATTCTTGCCCACTGAACGCAATGCCCTTGCGAGGCGGCCTGCTCTGGGCTGGTGTGGGGTGTGGGGCAGTCGATTCTCCTTATTTTTCTTCTGGATGAGGTCTCGAAACGACACACCTCCCCTGAATGCCGTTAGATAGGCAGGCAGCCAGCCGGATTAGGCCCGCCGAGGGCTGCCCTGCACTCGCTGCCCCCGAACGTACCTCTCCGCCTGTCAACTATGATCAAGAGAAGATTGGACGCACACACCAGTTTACGGCTCGGCAGCACGCGGCTCACGATCTCTCGGCCCTAAAACTGAAAAGTTAAAAGCCGTTTCGCAACTCGGATGAAAGGTCCCCCGTCCCGTTTCCCCCAGGCACAGCTGTGGCGGCTTTCGAACACGCTACTCCCACCGCGGAAGTGCCTTTTTTGTTTCTAAGCAACATTTTGACCTGTGAGGAGGAGGCCCACCGGGTTTTGACGGCTGGGTCAAATCAGGGTGTGGGGTCAACTGTCCCTTTGCTTCCGCTGCCCCCTTCCAGGTCCCAAGCTAATTGCTTTCTCTCTGGTCCTCTTAAAGGCACAAAGTTCAGCAAAGGCCTGTCCAGACTGCCACTTATGGGAGGAAGAAGGCTGAACTGTTGAACAGACAGTGGAACGAACTGCCTCTCAAAGTGGTGGGGTTTCCTTCGCCGGAGATTTTAAAACAGATTATGTAAATTCAATTAACAACAACAACAACAACAACAACAACTACAACAACAGAGGCAGGATCTGTTGGGGATTCTTTAGCTGTGATTCCTGCATTGCAGTGTGTGATGGCATTTGATGCATAGATTGGTTCATACCATCTCAGGACTATTTAATTGCTCATCCTCTAACATTGTGTATGCCATCAAATGCCAACAGTGCCCTTCAGCTCTCTATATTGGACAAACAGGCCAAACCCTACGCCAAAGGATAAATGGACATAAATCTGACATCAGGAACCAGAAGACAGAAAAACCAGTAGGAGAGCACTTCAATCTCCCAGGACATTCTATACAAGATCTCAAAGTAGCTGTCTTACTACAAAAGAATTTCAGAAATAGACTGGAAAGAGAAGTTGCTGAATTGCAACTTATCACCAAGCTCAAAACCATGGAGGGACCTGGTTTGAACAGAGATATCGGATTCTTATCTCATTATACATGATAAGCGATCTTCAGCCATCTCAACCCTTGCTTTTTCATGCAAAACCATTTGCAGTCGTTTGCGGTCATCAACAGCTATCAGTCAGTCAATCACCCATTTCCACCACCCTTCTGAGTGATCCCCCCTCCCCATCCCCACCCCTCCCCACCCCTTCTCTACATAAGTGCCTGGAAACTTCCATTTCACTGTATCTGAAGAAGTGTGCATGCACACGAAAGCTCATACCAAAATAAAAACTTAGTTGGTCTTTAAGGTGCTACTGAAGGAATTTTTTTTATTTTACTTCGATCCAGACCAACACGGCTACCTACCTGTAACCTTAAATATTTAGGAATTTATTTTCAATATAATTTAGGGTGGAAAGCGCAAGTTGAATACCTTCAAAACAAGACAAAAGCCCTATCGCACTCCCTCCTCCGTTTTTTCTATTCTGAGGGGGCCTTATTCATCCCTGCGGCCTTGAAAGTGTATAGCATCAAAGTGATGGCCACAATGGCCTATGCTGCACCTTTATGGGCGGCCTTTGCAAATCTCTCACCTTTAGAGTCGCTTCAAAGCCAATTCTTACGCCGACTTCTAAAATTACCAACATGCGTAAGTAATGCGGCTATTCGCTTAGAAATGAAGATCCCCTCAGTGGAGTTAGTTTTATGGAGGCGAGTTTTGATTTATTGGATATCCCTATGGCATGAACTCCCGAAACACTATCTCATTCAATGCATGTGGCGGGATGACTTCACAAATTTGTGGTCAGGAAAAATCCATGCCAAATTGCTGTCCTATGAGATCTCGCCCACTGAATTGCTCAAACTGGATCTAAATGCGGCAAAAAGGTGTATAAATCAAAGGCTGGATGATGCGGAGCTATACCAAAATTTCTTAGCTGGTGGTGGAGTTTGCTTGCCGTTAAATTTCGGCATAATCCCTATCTACCGTGCTCCGTCCTATTTAACATCGCTTACGGCCGCGTCTCACCGATATGCCTTCATTAAAGCTAGGTTTAATGTTTTTCCAACAAACGTGCTGAGACATAGATTTACTAAGGGCCAAGTCTCTTCAATGTGTGTTTGTGAAATTAAAACATCTGAATCTCTACATCATGTTATGTTTATCTGCCCTATGTACAGTTCGGCTAGTATACTAAATTCCATAATCCAGCCTATGGCTGACAAACCAGTTGACCTACAGCTTGCCTGGGTTCTTCAAGATGTGGATCCTTATATTACTCAACAGGTTGCTAAATTCCTAACAGCCGTCCTCTCGTACAAGAGACGGAATGGAATGTTAGCAGATTATTTATAGTTATAATTTTTTTTTTTAATAATGACATCTGATATTGATTTTAGCGTAGTGCCTAAATTTTTAATCATTATCTTAAACTGTTCTTTTTAATTGTTAATATTTGTCCTTGTGAGCTGTGAATTGTGTTTTATTATTTGTGGCTTGAACGAGTCCGCTGTTTTATTTGATTTATTTTGTTGTGTTGTGTTTTATGATGGGCGTAAAGCCGAATAAACTTCCTGATGTGGATAGTGTAGCCCAGGAGTGAACAGACTGCCAAACAGCTCTTACTGTCAGGAAGTTCTTCCTAATGTTTAGGTGGAATCTTCTTTCTTGTAGTTTGAATCCATTGCTCCGTGTCCGCTTCTCTGGAGCAGCAGAAAACAACCTTTCTCCCTCCTCTATATGACATCCTTTTATATATTTGAACATGGCTATCATATCACCCCTTAACCTTCTCTTCTCCAGGCTAAACATACCCAGCTCCCTAAGCCGTTCCTCATAAGGCATCATTTCCAGGCCTTTGACCATTTTGGTTGCCCTCCTCTTGACATGGTCCAGCTTGTCTGTATCCTTCTTGAACTGTGGTGCCCAGAACTGGACACAGTACTCCAGGTGAGGTCTGACCAGAGCAGAATACAGTGGTACTATTACTGTACCACATGACAAAGCCGCTTCTGGCGAACCAGAGCAGCGCACGGAAACGCCGTTTACCTTCCTGCTGTAGCACTTTATCTACTTGCACTTTGACGTGCTTTTGAACTGCTAGGTTGGCAGGAGCTGGGACCGAGCAATGGGAGCTCGCCCCGCCGCAGCGATTTGAACCGCCGACCTTCTGATCGGCAAGCCCTAGGTTCTGTGGTTTAACTCACAGCGCTACCCTCATGGGTTCTAGGATTCTATTAATGTTCCCACACTGCAGGTATGCATATAGAGCAGGGAAAGCCCTTGCCTGCAGAAAGCTAGCATGTCAAGGAAAAGGTTTGGCAAGCACCGAACCCGGGAGTCTAGTTGATGCCACACTGGCTTCCCACAAGGCCCTCTGCCCTGCAAAGCCGCTGTTTCTACTCTGCTTCTGACAACTGTCCCCCATCCACTCGCCCAAAAAAAGTCAAAAAACAATCCATCCATATACCCAGCGCAAAAACAGGAAACAGCAGGAGACGGGTGTTCCTAGTTTGCTTTTTCCAGGCATCAGATTACTGTTGAAAGCACAACTCAAAAGTCTTTGGCTGAGCTCACTTCTCACGGGACCTCAGGAAAATGCATGTAACAGAGTCAGGCCCTTAGCCCACCTAGCTCAATATCACATACACTGGCTAGCCTGGAGATGTTGGAGTTCGAGCCTGGGACCTCCTGCACGCAGAGCTCTACACACTGAGCTGCAGCCTCAGTCAAAAAAAAAAAAACAACAACGCAAGGTTCTAGTCCTCATTAATCTGAGCAAAAGAATGTATAGGGAGCTGCCTTGCACGAAGTCAGGTGGTTGAGCCACGTCACTCAGTACTGTATATAGTACACTGACTTGCAACAGCTCTCCAGGATTTAGGGCAGGGGGGAAAATTTCTGCCTGGAAGACACCGGGGATCGAAGCTTCTGAGAGACTTTTTGCCCATTCATAAATGGGGGGGGGGGGGAATTAGGCCAACTTTCAGAGTGAAAGTGATCCTGGAAGAGAGCAGGGGATGCCCCATAAGCACCCCCAGACAGCAGGGTGGGGAAAGCTTTCTTGGCTCGAGGGCCACATTCCCTTCTGGAGAACGTTCTGGGGGCCGCATGCCACTGATGGGCCGAGCAACAGATCCATATTACAGGCTACATTCCGGGCAGGGGGCATTGCTAATAGGCAGGGAGGGGCGTGGCTTAGGGAGGGGTGTGGCCTGAGAAGGGTCCCGAGGACTGGAGAGGGGATCCGGAGGGCCACATCCAGCCTTCAATGGCCCCTCTCCCAGCTGTTACAACCCTCCTGAGCAGGGAGCAAGCCCTCAGGCGCAGAGAAGCGCTCGCCACGCAGGGATGTGGCTTCCGACAGGGACGACTTACGGCTGGATCCGGCCCCGGGCACTAAACTTCTCCGAAGTCTTGGGACCGCAGGTGTGATAATTGCACTGTTGGAAGCGGGTGGCAGCGGAGGAACACTCAGTGCTGCCCTTCAACTCAGGAAGGGAGCGAGCAATTTGCAGTGCCAGGATTAGGGCAGAGAAAGTGAGGGAGGAGGGAGGAAGCGAAAACTCCCAGAGCTCTGGGAAAGGGAAGTGTGACCGGAGAAGGCCAGGGTGGGCGACACCCTCTTTGAGGAGAAGCCAGGCAGGGGAAGAAACTGGGAAGTCCCAGTTCTGCTTCTTGCTGAGCAGAGGGAGAAAGGAAAGCTCCCTTGCGCCCGGAGAGAAAGCGGGAGCTTGACAATGCAAAAGAGGCCTGAGTCGCTCCTTGCAAAGTGCTGAAGCGAGCCCGTCTAGCACAGCATCCTGACCTCACACCAGACAATTGCCCCTAAGAACCAAGGAATCAGGATAGACTGCCTCTAGAGCTGGAGGTTCTACACGAGCATCAGGAGAGTCCTATAGCTGGATCAGGCCAAGCAGCCAAGCAGATGCCCCAAGGGGAATTCTGCAAACAAGGCAGTGTTCGAAATTAGCCAGGTGTCAGGCTCATTTTGCACCTGGCTATTGGCCGCTTGCGACCGAGTGAAGATGCCCGGGCCAGACATCTCCACCATCTAGAGGTGCATGCCTGGGGATCCTTGGATCTCGACTGTTTCTGCACACTAACACCCCATCCTGTAGAATTCTATCAGTTATATTTTATTTGCAAGATCAGAATGAATTTCGGGAACCAAAATGCTTTTTCTGTGCAGCCTAAGCAGGAGCAGTGAACAACCTTATAGCTAATTGTTGTCGCTTGTCTTCACTTACCCCACCCCTCTGCCCTGCTCACGGTTGTGAAGAATATCCCTATGTTATGAATGGTCCGTGCCGCCATTAAGAAAAAGAGGTCGGAATAGGCCAATCTATATGTGGACTGTCCCTGGATCAAAGGCTTTTCTTTAAGTTCTCAAAGCTCTTAGCCGAGCTCAAGGCGGTCATCTGAACTAGCCAGATGTTTAACTGATCATCAATCACAGTCAGTCTGTCATTTGAAAAATAAGACTTACCCTGAGCTTATATATCTGAGTTTCTAACACTGCTCTTGAACCTCTTCCCTCTCGGCTGTTTGTTAGGCTGAGGCCACCTGGAGAGAACCCAGAGGTTTGCAGAAGTACAAAAAAAAAAAAAAACCCCTTAGGAAACCACCAAGAACAACCGCCCCTCCCCCCAAATCATCTTTCTCATCGTATCATTATTAACGAAAGGAGAACATCAGAGTAACCCTTCCGGATCAGGCCCAAACCCCAGCTGGGTTAATCATCCTGTTCTCACTGTGGCTGACCAGATCAGCCAATGGCCCGTCTTCTCACGTCCAAGCATCGTCTTCTCACGTCCAAGTTGGCGGCCTCCTGCAGCAGTGAGTTCCGCAGTTTAACAACACGCTGCAGGAAGAAACCTCATCCTCTGCGAAAAGCGACCCACCTCCTTTGCTGAATTTATATTACGCCGTTCCCTTTTTTTGGAATGGCTTTTATGCATTTTATTTTATTTTTTAAAAAATACTGTTTTAAAAGCTGCATTTTCTATTTGCTGCATCCCGTCTCGGAACCTCCTAGCGAAGGCAAATAAATAAATGCATCTTATCGAATAAACGAAATAAAGAAATTGCATGAAAGAAACTGACACGCAGCTGGAGGATGACGACAATGGGCTCTCTGTGCAGCTGCAGCCGCCACCCCCCCTCACCCCCAATATTTTTCCTGAGACAACAGCTGTCTGGGGAGAAGCCACAGAACAGATCGGGCCAGATATTAATCTGGGTATTAGACGGCGAGATGCCACCACTGGGGAGGGGGGGCGGGGAGTAAAGTGATTTCAGTTTAGAGAACTGAGGCGACAGGACAGAAGCTTATAGAATTCTGCCTGGCACAGGGGAAAAGCAGTTAAGAGAAAAGTTTTCCTTCCTCTCTCGTAAACCCTAGAACTCGGTGGCACCCGTTGAAGCTGAAAAGGGAAGTTTCAGGACAAACAGAAGCAAGGACTTCTTCGTGAAACTGCGGAACTCACAACGGCAGGAAGCAGAGATGGCCCCCAACTCGGATGGCTTTAAAAGGATGAGACAGATTCATGGAGGGGAGGACTGCTGGCCATTATGGCTAGGCCATGTCTCCCTGCTTCTGAATCCCAGTTGTTGGAAACCGCAGGAAAGGAGACAGCGCTCGTATGCTCGGATCCTGCTGGCTGGTTTCCCATTGAGGCACCTAGTTGACCCCTTGCGAGGACAGGGTGCTGGACTGGATGGGCCTTAGGCCTGATCCTGCCGCCGGTCTCTGCTTCTTCTATTCTGATGCTGAGAGCTGGGAAGAGGCCTCGGCACCCCCTCCACCAGAAGCGGAGCAGAGGGGATATAGCTCAGCTCTGGGCAAGACGGGAAAGGTGAGTGAGAAATACATAAATTGAATAAATAAGAATAAAACAATTCTGCGACGGCTGTTGGCCGCGCAAGAGAAGCCAGGTGTTGCCCCGAGTATCGGGAAGTGAGAACTGCAGAGGAGGAAACCAGAAATGTTCTAAAAAAAACACCAAAATATGATAATAAGGCCCACAGACACCTGCCAGATTTGGAACAACACGTCTCTGAGGTGGAGCAAGGGGGTGGGGGGCTGTGAAACTCCTAAGGGGGGGGGAGTGGTTGCTCTGTGGGGTGTCTGAAAGCAGAGAAGGGGGGGGGGAAGGCCAGTCAAAATATTGGGAGAGCGGCAAATCTGAATGAATTTGATGCTGATTTCTGAAAACCAGTAAAAATTAATCGGCAGAAAAGAAGAAATAAATATTGCGAGGGGCTCCAGGAAGAGTTTTTTTTGGGGGGGGCGAGGCAGTTTGTGAGTATATTGTGGATAGGTGGGGGGAAGTGGCATTCCCCCTCTCTTTAAATAATAATAAAAAAGTCTTCGGTTCAGGATATCATGGGGAGGAGGTATAAAGGAATGCGGGCAAGAACTGAGGTTTCAATCATGTGCGTGTGAGAGGGAGAGATTTGGGGATGGTTGGAGAGGACTTGGAAATACTCCTGGGAACTGCGGCCTCTAACTGGTCTTGACAGCGGGTAGGTGGGTGGCAAGGCAGTAGCCATTGCAGATCCCCCCCCCCGCCCGCCCACCCACCCACCCACCCAAACAAACAAATAAACAACAGTTCAAGGTCTCCATTGCTGCCGCCTCCCCAGTCTACTGTGTCAGAGAGGAGGAAAGCAGACTAGGAACTGGGAAAGGGGGGGGGGGAGAGGGCTTAAAGTGCATCCTCCTCCCGGGGGAAAAAAAGAGATAAATAAGGCTCAAATGGGGGGGGGGGAATACAACAGGAGGAGCAATCAGGAAGACGCACTGAGAATGGGCAGAGGATCTAGTTCCTAGCAGAATTGGCCCCTGTCTGGGGAAGAAGTGATGCAATCCCCGGCTGACAATTGATTCTTATTTATGGGGGGGGAGGGGGAGGGGGGAAGGAAGAGGAGGAAAGTGTGTCCGCAAAAAAGGGGGGGGTGTTAAAAATAAAAGAGAGAGAAGCAGAGTTGGGTTGGGACTGTTGTTGTTGGGTTTTTTTTTTTTTTGGAGGGGGAAGGCAAATTCCTCTTTTCAAAAACCAGACCCCAAGGGGAGTGCAGGGGCTGGGCTGTGTGGGGGGTCTCTGTCAGAAGTTGGGAGGGGGGGAGGGCCGGGATGAGAAAGATGGGCTTGGAAAGGGAAGGGAGAGAAAACGAAGGGGTCGCTGCTAAGGGGGAGGGAGGCGAAGGAAGGGGGCGAAGGCGAGGCATTGCCTTGCCTTGCCTTGCCTTGCATATCACCCAATGCACGCGTCTCCTTACCTGGGCAAACTCCGGCGGTGGCGGCGGCTGCGCTGCCGCTCCTTGCTACCCTCCAGCCCACGCCATAGCCTGGCCCGGCCTGCCTGCGCTCAGCTGCTCAGCCCCGCTCCTCCTCCTTCCTCCTCCTCCCCCCCCTCCGCCGAGGCGGAAAGTGCGCCACCTGCCGCAGAGGAGGACTCTGGAGAGAACTCAGCCCCTCCCCCCCACTTGATTCATAGGATTCAGGGGGGAAGGGGGGCGGCGGGAAAGACCTGTGGCGCCCTCCATAGAAGCATACAAGTGAAACTCGGAAAACTGAATGTCGTCGAAAAGTGCATTTATTTCAGTAATGCAACTTTTTTTTTTAATTTTTACAAGTGCTTTCTTTTGGAAATTCCACAGTAATAAAACAAATAGTTACAAAAATAAACATCGCTATTACATTTCATTAATTACATTCCATTTGTAATTGACCCGCCAAACGACAAATAATTACAATTACAACAAATAAAGGCTTGACATGTCTTGCTTTGCATGTCATGCATCTATCTCATGCATTGGTTTCACCTTTTTACTGAAACAAATGCACTTTTCGACGATATTCCAATTTTCCGAGTTTCACCTGTAGGATCTCAGAGTGGGAAGGGTCGTCTCTAGACCAACCCCTCTGCAAAGCAGGAGTCTCAGCTCAAAGCATCCATCGCAGACCCCCCCCCCCCAACCTCTGCTTAGAAACCTCCAAGGAAGGAGAGCCCACCCCCTCCCAAGGGAGAGCTGTCCACTTTGGAACAGCTTTCACTGTCGGAAAGTTTTTTCTGATGTTCAGTTGGAACCTCCTTTCTTGCAACTTGAAGCCCTGGGTTCGAGTCCTGCCCTCCAGATCAGGAGGACACAAGCTTGTTCCCTCTTCCATGGGGCAGCCTTTAAGATATTTGAAGGTGGCAATCATATGTCCTCTCACTTTTTCTCTTAACAAACCCAGCTCCCTCAACCGTTCCTCATAAGGCCCCTCCAGATTTCTTGATTTTTTCTGTTGTTGTTGCTGCTGCTGCTGTTGCCGTTGCCGTCCCACGACCCTTCACCTTACAACGATAACGTAAAACACAAGAAAATGTTACACAAAATACATTATTAAATATACTGTATGCTTAAAACAGAGGGTGAAAGAGGAGACTTCAAAATATGGTCTGAAGCTCAACATAAAAAAAAAAAACCAAGATCATGGCCACTGGTCCCATCACCTCCTGGCAAATAGAAGGGGACGAAATGGAGGCAGTGAGAGATTTTACTTTCTTGGGCTCCATGATCACTGCAGATGGTGACAGCAGTCACGAAATTAAAAGATGCCTGCTTCTTAGGAGAAAAGCAATGACAAACCTAGACAGCATCTTAAAAAGCAGAGACATCACCTTGCTGACAAAGGTCCGTACAGTTAAAGCTATGGTTTCCCCCTTAGTGATGTAGGGAAGTGAGAGTTGGACCATAAAGAAGGCTGATCGCCGAAGAATTGATGCTTTTGAATTATGCAAGAAGATCAAACCTATCCATTCTGAAGGAAATCAGCCCTGAGTGCTCACTGGAAGGACAGATCCTGAAGCTGAGGCTCCAATACTTTGGCCACCTCATGAGAAGAGAAGACTCCCTGGAAAAGACCCTAATGTTGGGAAAGATGGAGGGCACTAGGAGAAGGGGACGACAGAGGACGAGATGGTTGGACAGTGTTCTCGAAGCTACCAACATGAGTTTGACCAAACTGCGGGAGGCAGTGGAAGACAGGAGTGCCTGGCGTGCTCTGGTCCAGGGGGTCACGGAGAGTCGGACACGACTAAACGACTAAACAACAACAATGCTTAAAACAAGTTATGGTTGCCAGACCTTCAAGTCGTACCTGAACTCGCCAGGTGGCAGATGGAGGGCATGAATCTTTAGGTGGACCAGAGTTCCTTTAAGACTATTAATAATTATTATAATAATTTTATTATTTGTACTCTGCTCATCTGAGTGGATTGCCCCAGAAATTGTGCGCAGCTTCCAACAGATACACAACAACAACAACAACAACAACAACAACAATTTATTTCTACCCCTGCCCATCTGGGCGCATCTCCCCAGCCACTCTGGGTGGCTTCCAACAGAAGGTTAAAAATACATTAAAACATCAGTTACGCTACGTTATTAAAAACTTCCCTAAACAGGGCTGCCTTCAGATGTAAAACATAATAAAACTTTAAAAAAACCTTCCTTCAGATGTCTTCTGGTTACATAGTTGCTTATCTCCTGGGCATCTCCTGGGAGGGTGTTCCACAGGGCAGGTGCCACTACCGAGAAGGCCCTCTGCCCGGTTCCCTGGAGGGAACCACTAGAAGACCCCCGGAGCTGGATCTCAGTCTGAAAAAGTACAGGAGAGCAATCCTGAAGCCATTTTGACTCTTCCAATGACCTTAAATATTCCTCTGCAGTAAGGGAGCCAAATGGGGAAAGCCTTCCCATTGTTTATCGCTTACAAATCCTGTCTTTTCACTTACAAATCCTGTGTATGAATAGGGTGAGCCTGTGACCTGGATTCAGAAACCAAAGAATTAACCATTGCAAAAGAATGGTCAGGCTGCCCAGGTAATGCAATCAGTGACCATTATCAAGATTTCCGCTGTAGACCACCTCCTATGACAGGGGTCAGCAAACTTTTTCAGCAGGGGGCCGGTCCACTGTCCCTCAGACCTTGTGGGGGGCCGGACTATATTTTGGAAAAAAATATGAACGAATTCCTATGCTCCACAAATAACCCAGAGATACATTTAAAATAAAAGGACACATTATACTCGTGTAAAAACACCAGGCAGGCCCCACAAATAACCCAGAGATGCATTTTAAATAAAAGGACACATCTACTCATGTAAAAACATGCTGATTCCCGGACCATCCACGGGCCGGATTTAGAAGGCGATCGGGTCGCATCCGGCCCCCGGGCCTTAGTTTGGGGACCCCTGTCCTATGATGTATATATGCTGATTTTGGGGTGGTCTTTGGCTAAGGGGGTTGGACAATGTCAAAAGTCTTTAAAGGTTCCTGCACACTTTAGTACAGGGTCTCCCCCTCCTTGGAAAGGAGGGTAGGGAAGTCTGTTGCAACAGAAAAATAAACATCTGCCTTGCTTTCCACTGGATCCAGCCTCTATCCATTTTTCTCTGACCGATCATGGACTTCGGGGACTCGGAGTCCTTCGGGGAGTTGGGCAGAAAAAGCCCAATTTTTACATCAATTTCCAGAGCAGGAGAAAACAAGCTTGCTCCATTTCCCACATGACGGCCCTTCAGATATGGCAGGCACCCCCAAATTTCGGCCCTCCAGATGTTTTGGACTACAATTCCCATCATCCCTGACCACTGGTCCTGTTAGCTAGGGATCATGGGAGTTGGAGGCCAAAATATCTGCAGGGCCGAAGTTTGGGGATGCCTGAGATATGGCTATCGTATCGCCTCTCCATCTTCTCTTCTCTGGGCTAAACATCCTGTTCTCCACAAAGCTTGGTTTCCAGGCCTTTCATCATTTCGACTGCCAGTCTGCACGACTGCCATCTTGTCGATATGCTTCTGACAGGCATTACCACCTCCTAGACTGGTGGTAAAAAAAGAGGCCAGGCAGGTGAGGTCAGAGTGAGGCTACTCAAATGGTACAGCCTCCCCTGTTCCCAACCTTATTTTTTATATATTTTTTAAAATTTATACTTTTCAGATACATACATTTCACTGATTTCACAATCATTTTGACATTTTTAAACTTGATCGCCTTTCCCCTCTTTCTGCAGGTCCTTAAATTTATTTTTAATATCTTCTGCATATACAAATTCACTTACTCATTTGTTTATCTACTTTAAATATAAACTCTTATGCAACTTCAGGTTATTACAATAATCCCGCCAGTGTTTTTATCTGTTTACAATTTATTTGTAAATATTCAATAAACCATTTCCACTCCTTTATAAAAAAAGTTTGCTATCTTCCAGTAAGTTTTGCCATTTCTGCATACAGTATTCCATTAGTTTTTGCATCCATCCTTTCTTTGCTGGGACTTCTTCTTCTTTCCATTTTGGGGCAAGTAACATTCTTGCCGCTGTAGTCGCGAAGATGAATAAGTTTCTATACAATTTAAGCAGTTCTGTCCCTATAACTCCCAAGAGAAAGGCTTCTGGGTTTTTTTTTTTACAAATGTTATTTTGAACATCTTTTTCATTTCATTGTACTGTGGTACCTCGGTTGTTGAACGTAATAATCGGTTCCGGAAGACCATTCGACTTCTGAAATGTTAGACAACCGAGGCACAACGGGTGGGCGGCAATTTCCATTGAGAAAATGGGGAAACGCACCTCGAAAACTGTTCGACTTCCGAGGCGTGTTCGAAAACGGAAGCATTTACTTCCAGGTTGTCGGCATTCGAAAGCTGAAACGTTCGACTTCTGAAGCATTCGACAACCGAGGTACCACTGTAGCCTATATTATTTCCCAGTAAGCCTTGATGTGTGTTGCAGGCTCTTCGCAGACACTAAGCGCTGGAGGAAAAGCACTCTGTACGTACTCAAGCACACCCTGCCGTTCCTTTCCCTTCTCCAATGCCAACCACATAATCTTCCCATTTGGAATTTCCCATTGCATGAAAAGTAACTTCCTTTCCCACTAGGAAATAGATTCCGGGTAACTTCAAAGTTTACATATGTACGCTTACAAGCAATGCATGGGCAGCACAGCTACAGTATGTCCTGGTTCTTGGTGGTATTTTTGGACCGGATAACAACCTCAGAATATGAAAAGGACCCATGAATTATCACCAGTATTATCTTAACTTTTATCCTGCCTTTTCCTCAGATTGGAACTCAAGGCGGCTTACACAAATTGAAATGACACAGATAAAATAGGGGGGGGGAGCTAAGACATACAAAAGACAACTGCAATTAAACTCCAACAGAATTAAAACAAGGCACAAACCAAATCTCTTTTAAAAAATGCAATGCTGGTGACAAAAGGAAAGTGAGCAAGTCTCAGACTGCCATCTAGTGGTGCCATGAAGTAGCAACTACCCCATCGCTTAGGAAAAAGACCCATCCTATAACACAAGCATCCCCAACCCAAACTTTTGCAAATCCTCCCCTGATACGTTTGGCGGTGGAAACAGAAGGGTTTTTCTCATAGGCAAAACCATCAGGCCTCGACAACTTAACCTGCGAAAACGCATTGTTTTGAGCAAATCCCTGACCCGCAGGTCAGAATTTCACAAAAAATATGATGATATTGTTATAAGAATTTTGAGGTCATATATATATATAATAATTGTTCATAAAACATGTACATGAATGTACAGAAACATGTCTGAAGCAGCACAGGAAAACAGGCCTGACTGACACCATTTTGACTCTCTCTGACCAGGTGTTCCTCTGCAAGGAAGAAGTGGGGTGGGGGGAACCTTCTCATTGTCTCAGGAATTAAAGTGATAATCCCTGGCATCCTGATACCTGACTGCCAGACAAAAGGGTGTGATTAACTTGGCTGGGAAACAGGGAAATGTAAATATCTCTCAATTTTGTTGATTAGGTTTTGGGGGCAGGGGGCAGGGTCCAGGATGCTCAGATTACTGCCACCAGACCTCCCCTTTCATGATGTACCTATGATGAATCTAGGGAGAGGGGTCTTGGGCTACACCCCTTCTGTGACATATGGATGATGCTTCTGGGGGGTGGGCTGAAACCAATTTCAAATCTCTTTTTAAGGACAAGACATCTTTGTTTGGGGTTCCTTCCTTGTTCTCCTGTGTGAGAGGAAGGACCCTGTTGCAACAGCAAAAATAAAAGTGCCTTGCTTCGCACGTCCTGGTTTGGTCTCTGTTATTTGGTGGGCAGGAGACGCTTAAACTTTGTCTGCTTGCCAGGATACCTGGACTCTTCCTGGGTCAAGGATCCACTTAATTCTAGGGCCGTGTAGCTCTGCAAAATTTTTACAACATTATCCAATTCACTCAAAAATGGTGCCAAACTGTTGCAAATCTTCCCCTGATTTTTTTTGCAGTGGAAACAGAAGCTGTTTTTATCATTGGCAAAAAAATCAGGCCTCGACAACTTAACCTGCGGAAACACATTTTTTTTTGAACAAATCCCAGAATTTCAACAAAAATCTCAAGTTATCCAATTCACTCACAAATGGCGCCAAACTGTTGCAAATCCTCCCCTGATACGTTTGGCAGTGGATAAATAAGGTTTTTTTTATCATAGGCAAAAAAAATCAGGCCTCTGCAACTTAACCTGCGGAAAAATATTTTTTTGAAAAAATCCCTGAATCAGAATTTCACCAAAAATCTGGTTAATCAATTCACTCAAAAATGGTGCCAAACTGTTGCAAATGCTCCCCCGATACGTTTGGCGGTGGAAACAGAAGGGTTTTAATCATAGGGGAAAACATCAGGCGTTGACAACTTAACCTGCGGAAAAACATTTTTTTGAAAAAATCCGTGACCCGTGGGTCAGAATTTCACCTAAAATGTGAAGTTATCCAATTCACTCAAAAATGGTGCCAAACTGTTGCAAATCCTCCCCTGATACATTTGGCGGTGGAAACAGAAGGGTTTTTTATCATAGGCAAAATAATAATAATCAGGATTCAACAACTTAACCTGCGGAAAAACATTTTTTTGAAAAAATCTGTTACCCGCGGGGTCAGAATTTTACCAAAAAGCTGAATTTATTCAAGACCACAGCGCCACCCGCATGAATCAAATACCACCTGTCCATCATTTTCATATAATTTTCTTTCAGCGTACAACATGCCGTGAATTTAAAATCTGTTTTCCAGTTTGCTTGGCTTCTTCTTCATCCAGCTCAGGGGTAGATAGCCTGGTGTTCTCCATTTGTTTTTGGATTACAAATCCCATAATACCCAACTTGGTTGTGTTAATTCGGGGTGTTGTAGCACAACAAAACCAGGAGGCCGCTGTGTTGATTTACAGAGGCTAAATTTATTCAGGCAGCGCTGATTGATTGATTATATTTCTATGCCTCTTTTCATTCAAATAAATGAAAGTGGCTTACAAACAATACATAACAATAACAAGCTGGAACATAACAGGACGTCACAATAGCAGCATAAATAGAATAGAACAATTAACAAATCATCAGCGAAATGGTTAACAAAGTGGCAAAAGAAACGTCACAATTAAAGTCCTATTATGTATATGATTAACAAATCAATACAGCATTTATAATCTATAAAGCGATATTAACAACATTTATAAATTAGCAACTGAAGAATGAACTAAGGACTGTTAAGTTTGTTATGTATTGGTTTAATTTGTGTACATGAGTTTCTCTGCTAGTCCTGTAACTACCTTTCCCGTTCTTGGGCGATTCAAATGGGTGCGGTGACAGTTGCTATTGGTTAACAACTTGTTAGCACAATTTGGATCCTCACTCTGATAGGTTCCTGCCAAAATCTAAGTGTATCCTTTCCCCAACCCCTGCTCCTGAGAGTATAAAAGGAGCTCACCCTTTCCCTCCAGTCAGTCAAGATTCCTACTGCAATAAAGAAGACTGTTCTTGTTATACTTGACTCCTAGCAGTTCCTTGCTAGTATGCTGAATCACTATTCTGAGCTGACTTCACGAAGAGCTGAAATCACACTCACGACATAACAAAGTTCATACACACACTCGCCACACGCCCATGACTCATAAACTTTCACTCCATTCATTAAAATACAACATGATGCCTTTGGCAGCAACTCCCTTCTGAAAATGACAAACCTAGACAGCATCTTAAAAAGCAGAGACATCACCTTGCCGACAAAGGTCCGTATAGTTAAAGCTATGGTTTTCCCAGTAGTGATGTATGGAAGTGAGAGCTGGACCATAAAGAAGGCTGATCGCCGAAGAATTAATGCTTTTGAATTATGGTGCTGGAGGAGACTCTTGAGAGTCCCATGGACTGCAAGAAGATCAAACCTATCCATTCTGAAGGAAATCAGCCCTGAGTGCTCCCTGGAAGGACAGATCGTGAAACTGAGGCTCCAATACTTTGGCCACCTCATGAGAAGAGAAGAATCCTTGGAAAAGACCCTGATGTTGGGAAAGATTGAGGGCACAAGGAGAAGGGGGCGACAGAGGACGAGATGGTTGGACAGTGTTCTCGAAGCTACCAACATGAGTTTGACCAAACTGCGGGAGGCAGTGCAAGACAGGAGTGCCTGGCGTGCTATGGTCCATGGGGTCACGAAGAGTCGGACACGACTAAACGACTAAACAACAACCCTTCTGAATGTTCCTCAGGCTGGAGGTCGGGCAGCCCAGATGAAACCAGCCACCCCCTGATGGCAAACACGAGTCTCTCTTCCCTCAGGGTTCTTCTTCTGCAAGCAGCTCCTTTTTGAATGCTCCTGGGGTTGAAGGGTAGGGCAAGGCAGGTGGGAAAAGCCATTACCTGCTGGCCAACACAATTTCTCACACCTCGGGAGGGGAGAGGGCTCTTGTGCTCGCGTCCTGCTTGAGGGTTTCCTACGGCATCCCGGGGGGGGGGGCACCATGAGAAGAGGTTGCTAGATGGACCATTGGCCTGGTCTCACAGGCTCTTCTTGCAGTCTTCGAGCAGCTTGCTTGGTTGACCAAATCCGGGGTCCCCAAACTAAGGCCCGGGGGCCGGATGCGGCTCAATCGCCTTCTAAATCCGGCCTGCGGATGGTCCGGGAATCAGCATGTTTTTACATGAGTAGAATGCGTCCTTTTATTTAAAATGCATCTCTGGGTTATTTGTGGGGCATAGGAATTCGTTCATATATTTTTTTTCAAAATATAGTCCGGCCCCCCACAAGGTCTGAGGGACAGTGGACCGGCCCCCTGCTGAAAAAGTTTGCTGACCCTTGAAATACAGGGAGATAGGTCAGATGATTTGTTTTTATCAGATTATGTTTGTATACATGTTGGAAGCTGCCCAGAATGGCTGGGGCAACCCAGTCAGAAGTGCAGGGTGCAAAAAATTATTACTACTACTACTACTACTACTACTACTACTATGATTCCAATGGCCAGCAGCCTCTTTTGCACAGGAGATGACTAGATTGCTCCGGGAAGGTCTGGTACCCAGCCCTTGCAGAACAGATACCCATTAGAATTGCACAAGAATCTCAACTAAGTCACACCTGACAGATTGCATCCTTGATTTCGCCAAGGCGGGCGTGGCAGGTGCTGCTTGGCATTACGCAATGGGAGGCTCTTTCCAGAGGAGAGGAAATCAGCACAAGGCGGCGGGATGATTTGCAAGGCTCTTCTGCAACCGAGGAGATTATAAAAGCCCGCCTGCCTCGACGCCAGCATTCACACCACCTCTCTTCTCGGATCCTGCTCCCTTTGGAAACTCAGGTAAGTCCTCATCTCTTGGCAGCCAACCTGAAGGTGGCTTGGAAGCAGGCTCCCATGGGAACTGCTCTCCTTCTCAGCCAGCCTTCTCTTGGTTTGCTGCTAGCTGCGAAGGGAGCAGAGGGCGGTAGCTGACTAAGGGATACTCAAAGTCGGCCCATTGAAAGGAACGGACTTAAGCTAGCCCAGTCCATCCATTACATTGGGGCTGCTCTGAGCAGGGCTAACCCAGAGTCCCTTCTTCCATTGCCAATGCAAAAATACCTAGGGCTACTGCAGGGAGTCTAGAGTGAACCTTCTTTCTATCTTCTGACAACCTGCTCGGTTAGAAGGTCCATTATCTTATTTTATTTTTCACTGCCCTGGCTACACTGGAGGCGTAGCCGGAAATGGATTAGCCTTGCTTAGCAGACAAGTCAAAACGTTTTGTAGGCAAATTTGCGGGCTCATTTTAAAAGCTGCTTTCAAGGGGCTTCAATGTGTTCTTTCTGGGTCCTGGATGCCAGCCCTTTAAATCAGCCCTTTGTTCAAAACCATGAGGACTAGAATCCTACTTGATTTGGAGGAAGTAGGGCTTGAGAATGTCACCCACCTGAATTCCAGGAGAGCCACAGCCAGTAAGTGTAGCCCAGGCTTTGCCCCCAGATGCAAGTGGACTACAACGTCCATCATCCACAACCTGTAGAGTCCAGTGGACAAGGATGATGGGAGTTGTCGTCCAACCAACTACAGGGGACGGATGCACTATAAGGCAGATTCCTGATGTTGTTGGACTCAGATTCCCATCAGCTCCAGCCAGCATGATCAATGGTCAGATTATGTGTGCTGCAAATCACCAATGTCTAGGTGAGGCCCCCATGTTGGATACTCCTCTGACTTCCCTTATGGGCAGAGCTGAGCCTTGAACCTCTCTCCCGTTTTCCTCCCTCTCCTCTGTATCCTCCCAAAGGCTTAGCAAGATGAAAACTCTCATGGAGAAGGCTTTGGAGTGCATTGTCCACATTTTCCACCAATATGCCATTCGGAACCCAATGGACGACTACCTGCAGTTCAAGGAGTTCGAGAAGCTATTGAAGGAAGAAGCCCGGCCTTTCTTGAAGGACACCCTACCTGTAAGCACAGATAAACAGCTGGGGAAACTGTGGCCACAGGGATGGGGGCAAAGCTCTAGGTCCTGGGGGTGGCTGGACGTGTTCCTGTGACCCTCCAGAGGATGCTGGACTCCAACTCCCATCATCTCCTGACCCTTGGTCATGTTGGATAGAGCTGATGGGAGTTGGAGTGCAATAACATTTGGCCTTTAACTAGACCCCAGATCCCTCAACTTAGTTCTCCAGCTGTCTTGGGACTACAGCTCCCATCATCCCTAGCTAGCAGGACCAGTGGCCAGGGATGATGGGGAATGTAGCCCCAGAACAGCTGGAGAACCAGACTTGGGAAACCCTGAACTAGACCATCTCTTGCTTTTCCTGAACCGGAGAGAGCACATCTCAGCTCTTGCCTTCTTCAAAGGCCAGGGACAGGACTACAACTCCCACAACCCCCTGCTCACTGGGCATGCCTGATAGGGCTGATGGGAGCTGGAATCTGTCCCCAAATAACTGAAAGACCACCTCCTTCCCTCAAGACCCTCTTGGGTGCTGAGATCGGCAGAGTGGGACCCCTCGGTAGTTCTTCCACCCGCAGATGTTCAGGGGGTGGTGATGATGCAGGGCAGGGTCTTCTCTGCTGTGGCCCCAAAGCTGTGGAATTCTGTCTCTAGAGAGGTGAGCCTGGCACCTTTCTTATACAGCATTTGGGGATGTTGAAGATGTATATTTTAAGAGCTCACCTTATTTCTATGGCATTAAAATGTTTTCGTGTTGTGTTTTAATCTTGCCACCTGCCTCAGGACCTTAGGGTGAAGGGCGGGCAATTAATAATAATGATAAACAAATAATTAAATATAACCCTTTCCTGCTTCCTCCTCCTTAATCTTATCTGCAGCCGGGTACGAACCAGGATGCTTACATCAAGAAGATGTTTGAGAAAGCAGACAAGAACCGTGACGGGAAGCTGAAGTTCACTGAGTTCTTGACTGTGCTGGAGGCTGCTCTCATAGATGCTCACAACAGGTCCCACCTCCTGCCCGAGACGGGGCACTGAGTTAGCCAGGGCCCACCTGCAAGACAGCCACACTTCCAATGGATCCCTTTCTTGAGTCCATCGTTGACGACCATTCATTCCCATGGATTGTAGGCACCCCTGCCTGGCTACGTCGCGGGCACTAGAAGACTTCAAAGTCTTGTCATAAGAACAATAAAATATATTTAATCGAGAACTCTCTGGGTCTTTTCGTGTTTCGTTTCCATCCATTTTTATTAATTTTCACACAATTTTACAAATTCAGTTCAGTTTCAATGCAATATTCCCTTAAAACCTTTTGACTCCCCATCCTTGGTGTTTCTGTTCAAATCCTTTATCTACCGCCTTAAATGTAATACTTTTTTGTTGTTGAAAATAATAATAATATTTTTAATTAGTTTTCCAAATTATTACTAATCAGTCCAGATCACACAATTAATACAATTCCTTGAAAAAAAATCACGTTTCCCCCTCCTGTTGCAAACATATGTTCATTACATCCTCATGTAGCCACTTCATCCTTCTTTCATCTCCATTTAATAATCCTTCTCTTGATGTTAGTCCATTCTCGCAGCTGACTTTTACTGTTTCCTTACATACAGCACCCTTGTTGTTTTTCATAAATATAAAATCCATTTCATGTGTGTAGTCCTTCATAAATGTTGTTCTCAGACCTGGTCTGTTGGGAGAGTTAATTGCTTTCTTCTTTTGTCCACTTCACTGCCATGCTTACAACGTCACATTCCTTCCCTTCCGCTGTTCCCAGCTTGCGCACAAGGCTGTGTCTATAAATCACTCCCAGATAAGATGTCCATTCTCTGCCATTAAAATTCCACTCTGGGGTTCTTCTTCGGCATGCAGCAAAAGATAAAGCCTTTTCACAAATGAAACTTCTTGTCAGATTTAATTAGCAGCCGTTCATCTTCTCGCTCTTAATTTCTCCCTCCTGATTCAGTCCAAATATAATTTTAAATAAAGTCCATTCAACCTCCGTCAAGGGGGGAGGGCATATTGTTAAATTCCTTGTTCAGCATAAATCAAGAGCCTCCCTGCCCTTTTCCTCTGTGTCAGGCAGAATAATATAGCTACAACTATACTTGTTGTCGTTTAGTCGTTTAGTCGTGTCCGACTCTTCGTGACCCCATGGACCAGAGCACGCCAGGCATTCCTGTCTTCCACTGCCTCCCGCAGTTTGGTCAAACTCATGTTCGTAGCTTCGAGAACACTGTCCAACCATCTCATCCTCTCTCGTCCCCTTCTCCTTGTGTCCTCCATCTTTCCCAACATCAGGGTCTTTTCCAGGGAGTCTTCTCTTCTCATGAGGTGGCCAAAGTATTGGAGCCTCAGCTTCACGATCTGTCCTTCCAGGGAGCACTCAGGGCTGATTTCCTTCAGAATGGATAGGTTTGATCTTCTTGCAGTCCATGGGACTCTCAAGAGTCTCCTCCAGCACCATAATTCAAAAGCATCAATTCTTCGGTGATCAGCCTTCTTGATGGTCCAGCTCTCACTTCCATACACCATGAATGGGAAAACCATAGCTTTAACTATATACACACATCTCTTTATTTTGCAGGAGAGGTCAAGAAGAAAAAAGACCATTTGGAAACCATTTGAAAGCACAAAGTACCTCGTCCTCCTTCCGTCTCAGCTGTTGTAAGGGTTTTCAAGCTTCATAAAAATCATTCAAATACCTTCAAAGATCCAAACCCAGTCCTCTCAGCAGCTGATTGATTGCAGCCCATTATAATACAGTATACCATTTCAGGAGCGTCTCATAATTAACGGCAATATTACAAATTAGTGAGGAACTGATCACAAATCATGCCGAAGACAGAGGTTCGTCCATGGTAGGGACGCACCCCCAGGTTGCACCCGTTCTGCCATTCAAGTTGGCAGATACGGGCTTAAGCGACACTGCGGGGTGCAGTAAACGCCCCAGAAGCCCCTGAGGAGCATGGCCAGGAATTTCCCCCTGCCTCTACTGCCCCGGAGGGCAGTGAAGATCAGCCGCCATAAAACGTGACACCAGGCCGGAAACCTAAACATACTGTAGTACTTATTTCTATAGTATATATCAGGGGTCGGCAAGGTTTACCTCGCCTGGGCCGGTTCATTCCTGCGGAGATAGCTCCATGGGCCAGATCGAGGCTGCGCAGATGCGATTTTCGGCGTCTGTGCATGCGCAGATGCGATTTCCAGCGCCACGGAAGCGAGTCCCTGCTCTGCGCTATGCGGGGACTTGCCGAGCGGGCGGCTCGTTTTGGGGGCGGCTCATGCGCAGTTTAAACGACCCCCGTGGGCCGCTTGTGGCCCATGGGCCGCAGGTTGCCGACCCCTGGCATATATGCTACATTGCATTCCTTTATCATTTGCATTCCTTTGCTTATATTTCCAGTCCTGTCTGCAATTTCATTCCCATGTGTTTTGTGATAGACCCATAGGACTGCAAGCACACAGAAGTTGACAAACTCAAGGCAAAGTACTGTGGGTGGGGATATTGGAAGGGAAGTGTTGTAGCACAATGGCAGAGCACCTGCTTTGAATACATAAGGTCCCAGGTTTCCAGGTAATGTGGCTTTCCAGGTAATGTGGCTTTCCAGGTAATGTGGCCAGCATGACCAAACTGCTTCTGGCACAACGGGACACCGTGACGGAAACCAGAGCGCACAGAAACACTGTTTACCTTCCTGCTGTAGGTAGGTACCTACCTTCCTCCTATTTATTTACTTGCACTGGCAAGCTTACAAACTGCTAGGTTGGCAGGAGCTGGGACAGAGCAACGAGAGCTCACTCCGTCATGGAGATTCGAACCGCCGACCTTCTGATCGGCCAGCCCAAAAAGCTCAGTGGTTTACCGTAGACCACAGCACAACCCGACTAACCCTTCAAACAACAAAGTGTTAACCACACTCTGAACCTAACCAGCCAGGGCCCCCGCTGCTAAATAAGCCAGGATCGGCAGAGGTCAAGAGGACATGTGGCTTTCTACCATCAAGTGGTATATGCACATTTTCTTAATTATATCAAATAAAATAAAATAAAGTGCTGCAATGGGAAAGGAGACAATTGTCCCTATTCAGACACCCCTGTACATTGCAATTTGAGTGCCCTTCACACATGTTGTCAACTGGTCACCAATTGGGATGGTGTCATGGAGTGACTAGGTGCAGCTGGATCTCTCAGCGGCTTTTGACACCATCGACCTTAACATCCTTCTGGACTGTCTAGAGGGGTTGGGAGCTGGGGACACTGTCATACAGTGGTTCTGCTCCTTCCTCCTGGGCTGTGTTCAGAAAGTGGTGTGTGTGTGGGGGTGAGTGTTCGGACCCCTGGGCTCTCACTTGTGGGGTGCCTCAGGGTTCCGTCCACTCCCCCATGCTTTTTAACATCTATATGCAGCCGCTGGGAGAGATCATCAGGGGGTTTGGGCTGGGTGTCCATCAGTATGCGGATGATACCCAGCTCTACCTCTCTTTCAAATCAGAACCAGTGAAGGCGGTGAAGGTCCTGTGTGAGTGCCTGGAAGTGGTTGGAGGATGGATGGCGGCTAACAGATTGAGGTTGAATCCTGACAAGACAGAAGTACTGTTTGTGGGGGACAGGAGGCGGGCAGGTGTGGAGGATTCCCTGGTTCTGAATGGGGTAACTGTGCCCCTGAAGGACCAGGTGCGCAGCCTGGGAGTCATTTTGGACTCACAGCTGTCCATGGAGGTGCAGGTTAATTCTGTGTCCATGGCAGCTGTCTATCAGCTCCATCTGATACGCAGGCTGAGACCCTACCTGCTCGCAGACTGTCTAGCCAGAGTGGTGCATGCTCTGGTTATCTCCTGCTTGGACTACTGCAATGTGCTCTACATGGGGCTACCATTGAAGGTGACCCAGAAACTGCAACTAATCCAGAATGCGGCAGCTAGACTGGTGACTGGGAGTGGCCGCCAGGACCACATAACACCAGTCCTGAGAGATCTACCTTGGCTCCCAGTATGTTTCCGAGCAGAGTTCAAAGTGTTGGTGCTGACCTTTAAAGCCCTAAATGGCCTTGGTCCTGTATATCTGATGGAGCGTCTCCACCCCCACCGTCCAGCCCGGACACTGAGATCCAGCGCTGAGGGCCTTCTGCCGGTTCCCTCATTGCGAGAAGTGAGGTTACAAGGAACCAGACAGAGGGCCTTCTCCGTAGCAGCACCCGCCCTGTGGAACGCCCTTCCATTAGATGACATGGAAATAAGCAGCTATCCTAATTTTAAAAGACATCTGAAGGCAGCCCTGTTTAGGGAAGCTTTTAATATTTAATGCTGTATTGTTTTAATATTTGATTGGGAGCCGCCCAGAGTGGTTGGGGAGACTCAGCCAGATGGGGTATAAATAATAAATTATTATTATATATATGCAGAGGAGAGGTGAGAGGCACCAGCTGGGGAATCCCCAAGGGAAGAAGGCTCAGAGCCTGGGGATGGCTGGTGGGAAGACCATGGGTGGCCAGAGGGAGAAGACTGGGAGAAGGATGTGTCAGAAGCAGAAGATGCAACAGGGTTTAGTGTGCGGGAAGAGGCTGTGGCAGAGAGCAGTTCAGAATCAGAGGCAGAAGTGGAAGTTGGAGAGGAGGGGTGCCAAGAGGCAGCAATGAGTCAGGATGATGAAGAAGCCAAGGTGTCTCCCCTCTGGCTGTGACCAGCTCCCTTCCCCCCAGTCTCCCAGGACCAGAAGAGGTATGCAGAGGGTGGAATAGAGACAGGCACGGCGGTGGAGTCTCAGATTGCTTGGGAAGGACCTGGGGGAGGAGGAGAATTAGACCCCCACAACTGCCTGATATGGGCAAGATCTACTGGGACGAATTGACGTGCTCACCAGGCCTGCGCTGAGCAGCCTTTTTTCTTTTAATAAAGAGTTCAATTCTCTGAATGCCATGGGATTTAGGGCGACCAGTTCCTACTAACCACAATGGCTTTGCTGTGCCCCCCAAGGTTGGAGGCAGCAATGTTTCTGAATACTGATGGCTGGAAACCGCAGGAGGGGAGAGGGCTCTTGTGCTCGGGTCCTGCTTGTGGGTTCCCATTGGGGCATGTGGGTTGGCCACTGTGAGAACAGGATGCTGGACTCGATGGGCCATTGGCCTGATCCAGCAGCCTCTTCTTATGCACTTACTGATGCACTTCTTATGCACTTACTAATATCTAAATTAGTAAGCATCAGCATTGTGGCTGAGTGCAACGTGGTCCATTACGAGAACACCCAACATTTGGGAGTATGAAAATGGGGAGCAGTGACACCCATCACCCACCATTAATAACTCAGGCCACCTTGCAAGCCTTGAAAAAGCCAGCTATTGCTTGTCAAATCTGGTAACCTGGACTGTGTAAATGGGGCCACAGAACAACTTGCTTGGCATGTCAATGGAGGATTTGCATATCAGTGGCTAAGAGCCGTGGATAATTAAAGGAACCGCAATAACAGGAAGGACAGGCAGATACCAAACGCTGGCTTGGAACAAATAACAAGGAAAAGAAGTTTGCCTTTATGATCAACTCACAACGTTCCTGAAGTCTTAGGGGTGTTGTGAAACATAGTACAATTGCTTGAGTTTCAGGTTCATGGTGAGTATAAGGCTGGAGAACTGTTTTTCAGCCTCAGGGCCACATTCCCTCCTTAGTGAGCTTTTGGGGGGCCATGGACCATTGGGTGGAGCCAGTGCAAGCAGAAACCAGAGAATGGCTATTGTTTGGCGCATGGAGAAGGTCTCAGGCTCGATCCCTGGCCATGTAGGGCTGGGAGAGAGAGACCCCTTGCTTTAAAATACTGGATAGTAGATCACAGCCTACTTGAAGTTGGACATGCCTGGACTAGATGATCCTCAGGGTCCCTTCCAGCTCTACAATTCTATGATTCTATAATCCAACAAAGAGCCCCTCCTTTCTTGGAATGGCTAGTTATGCCCCCACAAACGTGTCTAGTTTGTGATTGCATTTTGGAAATGTGCTTGTTTGACAAAGGGCTACAGCTCATTGGTAGAGCCCTCTCTGCATGGACAAAGGCCGGAGGTCGAATGCCCGCCATCTTCAGCTGGGTTGGAAATGGCTTTGCCCCAAACCATGGAGAGTTCCTGCCAATCCGTGTTGATTCTACTGATCTAGGTGTGTCAAGGCCATAGCTGCCAAGTTTTCCCTTTTCTCGTGAGGAAGCCTATTCAGCATAAGGGAATTTCCCTTAAAAAAAGGGAGAACTTGGCAGCTATGGTCAAGGCTCTGACTCTGCTAAGTTCATGTTTGGGAAATTGAGGCGAAGGCTGTTACAAGACTCCCTACCAATGGGAAATAATGGCCAAAGCTGCCTGAAGATGAGTCAGTCTCCTCAAAGGATCTACTTGTTTCAGAGTTCCAGTGAGTGATTCGGGACGTAGATGAGGACTTTTGAGATGGTTCTTTCATTCATTCTCCTTCCTGATACCACATTTCAACAACAAGGATGCCTCTCTATGTATTGGGAACAAAGGGTTTTCAACAGTGCATTGCAAAACCCTTGGTAGAACAAGTTTGGGAACTTTGGGAACCAGGGATCCTTCCCGGAAAGCTGAGCTCAGCACCTTCTTGCTAATGGGATTTTGCCTATCAAAGGGACGGATGGGACAATCTCTCTACTTCCATTTCCTTCGGTTATTCATTTCCCCCCGTCTCAAATCCAGCTCCCCACATGTCCAAAACAGTTTGCCATTTTCTGGAGAATGGTGGAACTTCACGACGTTCAGAAACATGCCAGAAAATGAAATGCAATTTCTAAAGGCACATGGCAACTTGTGGATAGTGTAAGATATCATCGCCAAGCGATATGCTATCATGGCAGGGCTGCCACCTTAAATAAAATATTGAGGAAGCCCAGGTATGCCCCACCATATCTGTCAACTTTTGGATTTGAAAATAGGGGATCAGCAGCCTCACCTGTCCCGGGGACAGCCTACAGCAAGCATCCCCAAACTTCGGCCCTCCAGATGTTTTGGACTACAATTCCCATCATCCCTTACCACTGGTCCTGTTAGCTAGGGATCATGGGAGTTGTAGGCCAAAACATCTGGAGGGCACAGTTTGGGGATGCCTGGTCTACGCTATATCTAACAATCCAGGATAGCAGCGGGAAATGGTGCTGGAATAAGGGAGTTTCCTGCAAAAAAAGGGAGGGTTGACAGCGATGAGCCCCACCCTGCATAATCGATCACAAACACCATTTGAATTTCAATGCCCATCAACATTACCCCCTCCCGTCCCTTCAAATATTTTATTGCAGGGAGTGGGCTCCTATGTATCACGGCAAGGGAAATGTTAGCATCTCATTGTCAGGAGCGTCCTACACACGAGTAGGAACCTGGCAGAGACACATGCCCGGCTGGCATGTTCTCTCGCTCCTGGTCGGTCGTTCGGGAGACTCAAAGTCTTTCTCCAGCCCAAACATCACAGCGACTGATACCGAAAGAGGCACCAGCACACTTCAGGATTCTGCAGAGTATTGGCAGTCAGCGTGACAGACTCAGTAGTGCAGCAATATTGGCTAAACTACTTTATCCTATATAATAATGTCCCTGTGTCCCTGCGTCCAGTTGTCCCGTGTGTCCCTGGGGTACTGCGCATGTGCCCCAGGGATACAGGGATTGGACAGCAGAGACTGCGCGCGCGCACTCTCCCCCCCTCCTCTGCCTCCTCCAACCGCCGCTCCCGCCGGACACTGCCTCACTGCAGGGCACGTCAGGGAAGCGAGGGTGGAGGCCGGCGAAGGCCTCCTCACAACCCTCCCTGGCCCGTGAGAGGAGCGGCGGTTGGAGGAGGCGGGGGGGGGGAGAGTGCACGTATCCTTCCTGTCGGCGGCTGGGGGAGAGGAAGGAAGGAGGAGAAAGCCGACAGCAAGGACGGGTCCCAGGGTTCGGAGAAGCGCTGTGCAAGTGCTTCTCCAAACTCTGGGATGTCTGCTTCCTGTCGGCGGCTGCGGGAGAGGAACAGAGGAGGAGAAAGCAGCGCTTTCTCCTCCTCCGTTCTGTCCCCCTGCCGCCGACAGCAATGACAGGTCCCAGGGTTCGGAGAAGCGCTGCGCAAGCGCTTCTCCGAACCCTGGGAGGTCTCCTTGCTGTCGGCGGCTGCGGGAGAGGAACGGAGGAGGCGAAAGCAGCGCTTTCGCCTCCTCCGTTCCTGTCCCCTTGCCGCCGACAGCAATGACAGGTCCCAGGGTTCGGAGAAGCGCTGCGCAAGCACTTCTCCGAACCCCAGGATTTTCTAGAGCCCGTTATTGAACGGGCTGAAATACACTAGTTTACATATAATACACTCGGAGCATTCTGACTCAGCTCCTTCCTCAACAGCATCGAACAGCAAAGAGAAATAACATAGGACCAAAAGTCCTACATCGCGGAAACACAGTAATACCAACATCCTGTCTCCATCACTTCCCACAGTGATGGATTTACCATAGGTAAATCATTTCAAGTAGTTCTTTTTCTAAGAGACCCTCAGGGTCTCTCCTAACCCTAAAGTTCTATGATTCTGTCCCAGCGTCATGACTGTGGCAGCAGAGGAGGGGAGGGAAGGGTTAAATCCCACCCCTGCTGTGACCCCGATGATGATAAAATTACTGTTGGAATAATTATTTTCTCAAACCGTGCTAACCCATTGCCTTACGAAACCTTAAACCAGTGCTTTTTTTTCTGGGGGGATGCAGGGGTACGCCTACCCCTAAACATTTTGTGAATCAAACGGGAGAAGAAACTACAAAAATTAAAATTTGAAGTACAGTGGTGCCTCAACTTATGAATTTTATCTGTTCCAAAGGCAACTTCGTAAGTCAAAAAATTCGTAAGTCGAAAAACGGCATTGGAAACGCGATTTCCCATAGGAATGCATTGGAAATGGAAAAATTCGTAAATCGAAGCAACCCTATCTAAAAATTCGTAAGTTAAAAATCCCTATCTAAAACCAGCACGGTTTTCTTTCAGATGTCAAGACATTCGTAAGCGTGCGGCCATTATCCCCATTCATAAGTCAAAAAATTCGGTTGTCGAGTCGTTCGTAAGTTGAGGTACCACTGTAACTTCTCTAACACTGTGAAGCATCAGTTCTGTTGCAACCCCTGATGGCGGCCTCATTTTCTGTCATGGTGTTTTCTGAGTCTCAGACAGAAGTGAGCATTTAATGAGAGTACCCCACACTTTTTTTTTTAAAGAAAGCAAGCACTGCCTTTAAGCACAACCGTATTTTGTTTTGGAAATATTAGCTCTGGGGCCTTGTTATTAAGCATAGGTGCCAACTCCCAGATTGAAAAATCCGAGATTGGCAGCAGCGCGGCACCGGAAGTCGTGCTGCAGCCATTTTGGAACTTGGCAGAGCAGCACCGGAAGTTGCTTCTACGCATGCTCTGCCCATTTCCAAAATGGCCACAACGCCGGAAGTCGCGCGGTGGCCATTTTGGAACTGGGCAGAGCAGCACCAGAAGTCGCTTCTACATATGCTCTGCCCATTTCCAAAATGGCAGCAGTGCCAGAACGGCTGGAAAAACGGGAGTTTCCCGGGAATACGGAAGACTTGGCAGCTATGTTATTAATTCCCCACCTGATTGTCATCCTGCTCAAACCACTCCTGGGAATTGGTTGGACCAGTTCAAGTCTAAGAAGGCTAAAAGGGCTGTTTAGCGGTGGCAGCATGGGCGTACCCAGCATGGGACAGGGGGCAGCTGCCCATAGCTGCCAAGTTTTCCCTTTTCTTGCGAGGAAGCCTATTCAGCATAAGGGAAAATCCCTTAAAAAAAGGGATAACTTGGCAGCTATGCAGCTGCCCCCCTAGAAGCAGGGCAGCTGGAGAGGACAGGCAGGGATGCTACCCCCTGTGCTCCGCCTCAGCCTGCTTGGCTGAAGTGAAACGGCAGCAGCGGCAGCAAAGCTGCCTCCATTGAAAAAAACCTGGACCTGGACCTGGGCTAACTTCAGCCCACACTCTTTCAAGTCACAGCGAGCACAGCACAGAAAGTGCTGCCCCACAATGCTCTGCGGCACCTCATTTGCATACAGGCCTTGTTTTAGTCACCGCTGCCATTAAAGGAGCGGGCGAGGCAGGAGTGCAAGCACGGGTGGCTCCGTGTGCTGCCTTGCAAACAGCCCCCTTTCCTCTGGGGGGCGTGGATGTTGACCATGCCTCCTGGGGGGGAATCCTGACCACGTCATTGCCAGCTAGCCAATCGGGTGGCTGGGGGCGTGGCTGGGTGTGTGGCTGGTGTGCCCCCCCTAGCTTTGATCCTGGGTACGCCCATGGGTGGCAGCGAAGCTAAAGAAGAAGGCTAACTTTCTCTGTCTGGCTTCCAGCCCTCCCTCGACTGTTGCAGTGCAGGTAAGAAGGCATGGATATGAGAAACACAACTGCAATCACGGCAACTTAGGCTCTTAGTCATTGCACAAGAGTGGAAGGTGACAAAATGAAAGGTGTTTTCAGACGCTTATGGAATTTGGTTAGGATTAATGACTTCCCAGCAGGAAACAGGTTGTATGGTAATTCCTGGGCGGCACTCAATCACTCCCTCATAAACAGCTTACTCTTATGTCATCACCATTGCTGAAATCCAGACTCGGGGAGGTATATATAAACAGGGCCAGGAGAGCCCTACATCACATCCACGGCTAGGAATCAGCTGGCAAACTTGGTGAGTCTCTTTCTTATAATGCCTCTCTTTAGAGAAGTGCTGCGCCAAAACCTGCCCTCCAGTGATTGGAGTAGCTGGTACATGGCGCTGTCCTTGAAAATGTCTCGGAAAACTTTCACAGGTTCAAAATGCAGTGGCTGGAGTCAGGGTCGCAGGAAGCGTGTGTGTGGTGGGGACCAACCGCCCTGGATGTCTTCGCTTAGTGGGGTGACATTTGGCAGGCGCGGGTGGGCAGCGCGCCAAATATCCATAGCTGCCAAGTCTCCCACTTTCTCCGGGAAACCCCCGTTTGTCCAGCTGTCCCCAGCTGAAAAAACGGATTTTTTTTGTTTTCCCCCGGTTTATTCTGGCGCGGCGGCCATTTTGGAACTGGGCGGAGCATGCTCAGAAGCAACTTTTGATGCTGCTCTGCCCAGTTCCAAAATGGCTGCAGCACGACTTCTGGTGCGGCAGCCATTTTGGAACTGGGCACAGCAGCATCAAAAGTCACTTCTGAGCATGCTCCGCCCAGTTCCAAAATGGCCGTCGTGCTACTTCCGGTATGCTACTTTCGGCCAGGTCCCTTATTTTTCAGAGAGGAACTTGGCAGGTATGCAAATGTCTCCCATCGGTGACTCGTTCCGCCCCCAGCTGGCAGGGTGCGCCCCCCGCTTTGTGCACCAGAGCGGCTATCCCGCACCTGGGAGGGCACCCTTTGTGTCCCGCCCCCTCGGGAGTGCATCCCGTGCCCCGCCCCACTTGAGAACTCGCCCACCCTGGGCAGTGCAGGCACTGGCTGGAGTAATAATAATAATAATAATAATAATAATAATAATATTTATACCCCGCCCTTCCCGGGCTCAGGGCGGCTAACAACAAATATAAAACATTGATTAAAAACGACTTAAAAACAGCATAAAATACAACATCAATGTAGCATCACCAGGGCTAACTAGCCAAGTTAGTCCTGCTAAGGCCAGCAAGGAGACCAGGGAAAAGTTTTAATGTGGGGACCTAGAAAGGTTTCTTCATAATAAAGGGAAGGGAAAAAGGAATGGGGGATCAGGCTAAATTAAAGGCCAGGCGGAATAGCTCTGTCTTACAGGCCCTGTGGAAGGAGGTCAAGTCCCACAGGGCCCTAGTCTCATGGGACAGAGTCACAGCATTCCACCAGGTCGGTGCCATCACTGAAAAGGCCCTGGCCCTTGTGGACGATAGTCTGGCTTATTTAGGGCCTGGGACCTTTAAACTGTTATTATTGCCTTTAAATGTCGCATAAAGTTTGTTCTAAAAGTGTTGCATTGTCTGTTTCTGGGCCCAATTCAGGGCCCGCCCATTTGTGTTTAAAATCCTAAGCGACTTAGGTGTCAAATATCTGAAAGGCCCTCTTCCTCCTTAAAGACCGCCCCCCCAGTGATAAAATGAACAGAGACGTCCCCCAGAAATTTGGGGTGGTGGTACCCCAGGAGAGGGCCTTCTCTGTGGCAGCCCCTAAAGTTGTGGAATTCCCTCCTCACAGAGGTGCACCTGGCTTTTCTCTTTACGGCAAGCCCTCAAACTATCTAAGTTTTGGCAACATTCTTTTAAGTGGCCGAAAGCGGACTTTGGCAAACCCAACCACCATTGAACCAAACGTGTTTTGACTACACGTAATTTTCGCTTCAGGCATAACCCCCAGAACGTAACCCTTGTGTAAAGTGCAGGCTTACTGTACAACTTTACAGCTTTCTTTACCTGGCCTTTGACACCCAAGGTGTGTGTTTTCTGGTTCCACCCTGTTCCCGTAATCGATCTGTTTTTTTAATTTTAAATGGTTGTAACTTGTAAAGGGCGGGTTATAAATGTGGTGGCGATTATGATGATGATAGTAGTAATAATAATAATAGTTTCTCAAATGTTTCCTTGCCCAACAAAAGAGGCTTCTGCTTTTCGGCCTCATTTGCAGACTCCTTTATGATGGTCTTTATAATTTCGGAGAGTTTGATGCTGTTTTCACCTAACCTAGAGTTCTGTGAGAGGGACCAAGGATCTGGGCATGTTCCTCTAGGGCCCTGCAACCTCCACAGCTGTTTGTGCAACAACATCTGGGTGTGGACAGCCCTGCAACGTATTCCTGTGGAACATGACTGAAACACAGGAACAAGGAGAGACTTTCCGCCTTAACAATCTACATTGGCCATGGTTCTTTCTTTGCAAGGGGCGATGGGCAGGAAGCCATGACTGCTCTAAGTGCTATCTTAGTATTTTCAATGCATAGTCTTTTGGAGAATTGAGAACCCAAACCGACACATTCACACATCCTTAGCTGCTGCTCGTGGCTGAACTGGAATATCCTGCTGACTTGCGGCTTCCTAAATTCTTCATAGCTTTACTGGCCCAAAAGGTCCATGATTATGAACACCTGTGGGGTATAATAATAATAATAATAATAATAATAATAATAATAATAATAATAATATTTATACCCCGCCCTTCCCAGTCAAGGGAACAAGGCTAACAACATAAATATCAACGCAAGTATAAAAGAAAGAATTCAATTAAAATGCAGATTAATACAATGTTAAAATTCAATTTTATAATTAAAAATCTACAAGTAAGATAAAACCATTATAAGATAAAACCTTAGGGGAGGGTAACCCCAGGGTCAGACTGCGTCAGTCCAAAAGCCAAGCGGAACAGCTCTGTCTTGCAGGCCCTACGAAAAGATGACAAATCCCCCAGTGCCCTAGTCTCCTGAGACAGAGCGTTCCACCAGGTCGGGGCCAGTACTGAGAAGGCCCTGGTCCTGGTCCTGTAGTGGTTAAGAGCGGTAGACTTGTAATCTGGTGAACCGGGTTCGCGCCTCTGCTCCTCCACATGCAGCTGCTGGGTGACCTTGGGCTAGTCACACTTCTCTGAAGTCTCTCAGCCCCACTCACCTCACAGAGTGTTTGTTGTGGGGGGAGGACGGAAAAGGAGAATGTTAGCCACTTTGAGACTCCTTAGGGTAATGATAAAGTGGGATATCAAATCCAAACTCCTCCTCTTCCTCCTCCTCCTCCTCCCCCCTCTTCTTCTTCTTCTTCTTCTTCTTCTTCTTCTTCTTCTTCTTCTTCTTCTTCTTCTTCTTCTTCTTCTTCTTCTTCTTCTTCTTCTTCTTCTTCTTTCATGCATATGCCTGCCTCTTCCAGGTCGGCAAAGATTCCAGAGAATGGCAACCTGCCCTCCAAGCACCCACTCCCACCCTCCGGTTACCAACCCTCCGGTTACCAACCCTCCGGTTACCCACCCCCGGGCTCCGAGCACATCGGATAGTTTGCCTCACTGCACTCTGGAGTTGGCTCTCGAGATCATTGTGAACATCTACCACCAATTCGCTCCTCGGGAAGGCAAGGATGACTTCTTGAGCCTCAAGGACATGACGGAGCTTCTCAAGAGCCAAGCTCCCACTTTCCTGGCAGCCTGCGTGAGTGAAGCCAAAGGAAATGGTGTTGTTGGTGGTTCAAATATGTTTGCAAAAAACCGGGAGCCAGGTAGCTTTCTTGTACTGTTGGGCCCATCCGGATGACCTGTTTGCCAAGAGTCCGTCCTGATTTGCTTGCGCAAAGGTTATGCAGAGGTTAGATGAGACCTGGTCTTTACCGAGTTCCCCAGGAAAAGGGATGGACCGTTAAAGCCCTCTGGGAACTGTAGCACTGTGAGGGGAAAAGAGGCTCCCCTGGGCAACTCTCAGCGCCTTTAACCAAACTCTGGTTCCCAAGGAACTATTGGGGACCCACTTCAAATCCCCGAGTCTTCCTTTGAAGCCTGCCCTGCTACACCCATGCCCCACATTATGTATGATGTCAGGTCCAGTTCTGAGGGTCTTCTGGCGGTTCCCTCACTGCGAGAAGCAAGGTTACAGGGAACCAGGCAGAGGGCCTTCTCAGTGGTGGCACCCGCCCATCAGATGTCAAGGAAATAAACAACTATCTGACTTTTAGAAGATATCTGAAGGCAGCCCTGTTTAGGGCAGTTTTTAATATTTGATCTTTTATCACTTATTATTATTATTTTGTTGGGAGCCTCCCAGAGTGCCTGGGAAAACCCAGCCAGATGGGAGGGGTATAAATAAATAAATAAATAATAATCATCATCTACACTGGTCAGTTAAAATGTTAAAAATATGTTATAAAAATGTGACACCAGAGGGTGCTGTAGGACAGCAATCCTTCGTCAATGGAAAATTGCCTTGAGAGCTATATCATGTTTTTTTTTAAAAAAAAGTGGTGATGGATGATGGCAATTGTAGCCCAACCTGGTCCCCTAAGTTCAAAGAATAAGGCAGGTCATGATGTTCTCAAAGGAGCATTCACCTACCAAAGTTTCATCTAGTTCTCCCCACCTTCCCTTACAGAACAGAAGCCGTCCAGGCTACATGAAAGAGCTCTTCAAAAAGGCGGATGTCGACAAGACCGGACAACTGACTTTTGAGGAGTTCACCAAAGTGTTTGCTCTCCTGGCAGACGATACCCATCGCCTGAGTCATGGCGAGGACCGATGTGGCCCAGACAACGATTGAGCTCCCCCCTTAAATTGGTATTGCCTGTTGTAATAGCTGCCAAATAAAGGATCTGCATGAGACATGTGACCCTAAGGCATCTGTTCATAGTCATCTGGTCTGGCTAGAATCCCTGGGAGACGGCTGCCCAACCTCTGTTGGAAAAACCTCCCAATGGAACACACCTTTTAAAAAAACCAAAATCCATTACTATATCATACATGAATTCATAACAGGAAAAACACACAAAGAATAGAATGGCTGATCATAACAGGAAAAAACCAGCGGTACCGTTGCATACGGTACATCGGCCTATAAAAAGTATTTTTTAAAATTATTTTTTTACAGAAGGAAATGCTTAATTCTGTAATAATCAAAATGCAAACGTATTCCCCCAATTTCCCCAATTTCCAGGGGTTCCAGGAGCTTACCCAGGGTTCAGTTTCCTTGGAATGAGGGACAGCAGAGACTGTGGTGTGTTTAAGATTGTTGTTGTTGTTGTTTAGTCGTTTAGTCATGTCCGACTCTTCGTGACCCCATGGACCATAGCACGCCAGGCACTCCTGTCTTCCACTGCCTCCCGTAGTTTGGTCAAACTCATGTTCGTAGCTTCGAGAACACTGTCCAACCATCTTGTCCTCTGTCGTCCCCTTCTCCTAGTGCCCTCAATCTTTCCCAACATCAGGGTCTTTTCCAAGGATTTTCTCTTCTCATGAGGTGGCCAAAGTATTGGAGCCTCAGCTTCACGATCTGTCCTTCCAGGGAGCACTCAGGGCTGATTTCCTTCAGAATGGATAGGTTTGATCTTCTAGCAGTCCATGGGACTCTCAAGAGTCTCCTCCAGCACCATAATTCAAAAGCATCAATTCTTCGGCGATCAGCCTTCTTTATGGTCCAGCTCTCACTTCCATACATCACTACTGGGAAAACCATAGCTTTAACTATACGGACCTTTGTCGGCAAGGTGATGTCTCTGCTTTTTAAGATGCTGTCTAGGTTTGTCATTGCTTTTCTCCCAAGAAGCAGGCGTCTTTTAATTTCGTGACTGCTGTCACCATCTGCAGTGATCAAGGAGCCCAAGAAAGTAAAATCTCTCACTGCCTCCATTTCTTCCCCTTCTATTTGCCAGGAGGTGATGGGACCAGTGGCCATGATCTTGGTTTTTTTGATGTTGAGCTTCAGACCATATTTTGTGCTCTCCTCTTTCACCCTCATTAAAAGGTTCTTTAATTCCTCCTCACTTTCTGCCATCAAGGTTGTGTCATCTGCATATCTGAGGTTGTTGATATTTCTTCCGGCAATCTTAATTCCTGCTTGGGATTCATCCAGTCCAGCCTTTCACATGATGAATTCTGCATATAAGTTAAATAAGCAGGGAGACAATATACAACCTTGTCGTACTCCTTTCCCAATTTTGAACCAATCCGTTGTTCCATATCCAGTTCTAACTGTAGCTTCTTAAAAACTGTAGTTTTTAAGATATATGGTTTATTCACACACATATACAGCCTGAGTCTACGATGGAGGGGCTCTCAGCATTAACAGCCCAAGAGGGTCTTGCTTTTCGCATTCAAGCCGAAATCAGGCATGGCTCTGACTCTGGCTTCCCAGCCTGCTACCTGCTTTGTCTTTCTCACCACCAGTAAGTTGAGGAAGGGCCCCTCCAGCCATTTGCCCTGTGTTGCCCAGCCACTTCTTTTGTTACCTTAATGACCCATACTTACCACACCAGGAAGCTAGCCTGGCTATTTCAGGAATTGCATCCCTGCTGGATGCAAAGTTTAGAAGGGGCCCCAGGCATAGCAACGGATTCCCCCCTCCCCAAAAATAACACAACACTACCTCCCTCCAAGAACAAGATATCTGCCCCCAGATAAACAAACAAGTAGCAGAACCTAGCTTCCCTGTAGAACAATAACAGGCAAGTTATTGAAGGAGTGTCTCCACCCCCATTGTTCTGCCCGGACACTGAGGTCCAGTACCGAGGGCCTTCTGGCGGCTCCCTCATTGCGAGAACCCAAGTTGCAGGGAACCAGGCAGAGGGCCTTCTCGGTGGTGGCGCCCTCCCTGTGGAACGCCCTCCCATCAGATGTCAAAGAGAAAAACTGCTACCAGATTTTTAGAAGACATCTGAAGGCAGCCCTGTTTAGGGAGGCTTTGAATGTTTAATAGATTATTTTATTTCATTTTTCTGTTAGAAGCCGCCCAGAGTGGTTGGGGAAACCGAGCCAGATGGGTGGGGTATAAATAATAAATTATTATTAATTATTATTAATTATTATTATTATTATTATTATTATTATTATTATTATTTATTATTATTATTAACAAAGGCATTAGAACACACACAATCAAAAACAGTAACACTTTTCACCCAACCCCAGTATAGTAACAGCTTATTCCTTTCAAGCAAGTTTCCAGTCCATCAGAATCTCTCCTTTCTTCTCCTCCAGTTCTGCGTCCCCACAGTCCCCACACTTGGCACTATTGAAAGGTTACCGTCCCCACTCTCTCTCGCTGTGCAGATACTTTATGTGTAGGTAAAACCTCTTTCAATTGTTCAGCAGAGTAATCTTCCCGGAAGCAGTGGACAACAACGGAAGTTGTTTTAAAGACGACTCGCCAAACTCTGTGAAGTCTCGGTCGAGAGATTTTATTCCCTGACCGGGTATAAGCATTACGGTAGCAAATATATTTTTCAGCTGTTAATATAAACAGCAATTAACAGCACACTTTCAAACAAAGTCTCTCTTATCTCCTGCATGCCGTAAATTACAGGAACTGTCCTTCAGCAGATTTTACAGGCAGCAACTCTTCGGTCAGACGTCTGCCCTCAGATGTCTGCAAAAAACGAAGCCGAGTGGCCCCCTTTTTTTTATTGGCACTTCCAGCTGATGCTAATTAAGCTCAGAGTGCCACTCCCATATATAAAGGAATGTTCTGGAACCTTCTAGAAACTTCTGCTTGTTTCTGGCGGAATGATTCTCTAACAGGCACATCCAAGATGATGAGTTTCTGACATGTTTAAGTCAGGATGAAAGCCTCCGTAGCAGAGCTGCATTACGCAAAGGCCTTGCTCATTCTTTGCCTTGTTCCAATGTAGTGCAGAGGCATTCCAAGACACGCAGTTATTGGAACAATTCCCAAATACCATTCGATCGGGTCCTCCCTTAAAGAGGGCACATGTTGCGGTGAGACCTGGCAACCAAACCCTGTGTTGTGGGTGGGTAAGATTGGATAGCCACAACACCCAATTGGTAGGAGCCTTGATGCAGGGTTTAATCAGGCCAATGAGACGCAGGCTAAATGTGTCAAGGGACCTATATATACCCATGCACATGACTCAGAGCTTCCTCTTTTGGTGCGTGCATCGGAACATCCGCTCACCTCACCCTATTTTCAGGGCTTGTGCGCTTGACCTTGCTATGCCATTGTGTGTCGTCTGTCGTTGGGACAGGAATTTCCTCCACTTGGCTGATTGGCTGGTGCCATTTGGGTTTTGTCTGCCGCGTAGCAAATCGTCACAACTTGTAAGGTTGCGGATAGGCTCTGGTTCAGGTGATAGGGATGGGAGAACGCTCTCACCATCCCTATGTGAAGGGTATTCTGTTAAAGAAATCCAGGGACTCAATGGTTTGGTCAATCCTGTGAGGGAGTTGTGCCCGTGCCTGAGTCCAGGGGGACATCCGGGTGGTGGACATAGCCTGTTCCCAGCTTTCTGCCTATCCGGGTGTTCGCCCTAGGCTGACCTATGCTGGTGCCCTGGGTCAGCGCTACCTGCAACGGTGCAGGGAGCTAGTCCAACCAGAGCCTATGCAACCACTCACTTGCGTAATCAGTAAAGTTGCGGCTTAAAAAGGTAAAGGTAAAGGGACCCCTGACCATTAGGTCCAGTCGTGACCGACTCTGGGGTTGTGCGCTCATCTTGCATTATTGGCCGAGGGAGCCGGCGTACAGCTTCCAGGTCATGTGGCCAGCATGACAAAGCCGCTTCTGGCAAACCAGAGCAGCGCACGGAAATGCCGTTTACCTTCCCGCTGTAGCAGTTCCTATTTATCTACTTGCATTTTGATGTGCTTTCAAACTGCTAGGTTGGCAGGAGCTGGGACCAAGCAATGGGAGCTCACCCCATCACAGGGATTCGAACCGCCAACCTTCTGATAAGCAAGCCCTAGGCTCAGTGGTTTAACCCACAGCGCCACCTGGGTCCTAAATTCTGCCAAAAACCAAACCAAAAATTGAATCTTGTCTGAATTTATTTATGGGGGAGGTTTAAAGGTCTTAACACGCAAACAGTTCCTATCACCGCTGACATGCAAAAAGCTCACCCGTCAACAGCTGCTCAAAAAAGCAAGACGGAATTTCAAGAAGGATTCATGCAGTAAATCAGTCCCCAAAGGCCGAAGCCACTACCCAATGTGGCTGCCTGCACACCTCTTAGTCCCGGGGTTTTTGCAAAGTTCTCAGTCCAAGGTTATCAACAGTCCAAGTTCGCAAAGTTCTCGGTCCAAGTTGGCTGGGTGAGGAGGAGTGGTGGGAGGCACCAGCAGGGGAACCCCCAGAGGTAATGGGATACCAAGGAGAGATCAGAGGGAGAAGGTGCCAGATACTTAAAGGGGCAACAGGGTTTAGTGAGCAGGAAGAGCCTGTGATAGGGAGCAGTTCAGACTCCAAGGCTGAAGAAGAGAAGCGGGGTGGGTCAAGGGGCTGCTGAAAAATCCAGGAAATCTCCCTCTCCTGCTGTGACAAGTTCCTCTCCCCCTTGGTCTCCAAGAACGTGCAGGATAATGAGGAAGGCGGAGCAGGGGCCAGAGGTGTGCAGACACATTTTGAGGCTGCTTGGGAAACATCTGGGAGAGACAGACCCTTAGGGAGGTGTGGAAGGCAGGGACCTTCAGTCCTGGCAACTGCTCCATAGGGGCAAGACCTACGGAGAAATGTTGCTGAGGCCACAAATCTGAGCTGTACGTTTATTTCCTTGGATAAAGAGTTAATTTCACTGACCATAGAGATCTGCCTCCTTTATTGCTGACCTGTATCTGACTCCAGCCCTGACCAAGAGCAACAGAAGGGCAGGCAGAATGTGCACTGCAGGTCAGGAAATCAGGGGCAACGGGATGCTCGTTTGGTCAATGACCAGCATCGAGGAAACTGGGTGCTTTGTGCAAGATTGTCATCATACCGTGACAACAATCTGAGCCAGTAGGTGGTGCAAGAGCTACATGCATTGAGCTCGGCTAGGACGTGTGATGAATGGGCTGTTCTTCCAAAGGAGGGGTGTAAGAAGTGGATTGGTTTTGGGACTTGTGGTTTTAAATGTGTTGACCTGAACTACATTCTTTCTGTATGCCACAACTGCTGCGAGGCTACTACCTGCGAAGAATTGGAAGCGTCAAGACATCTACCAACAATAGATGACTGGCAAATGAAGATGATGGGACTTTATGGAACTTGCCAAACTGACTGGGAGACTCCGCGACCGGGAAGAGGAGGAGGTGGAGGAAGATTGGAAGAAATTTAAGTTATATCTTGGAAAATATTGTAATATTTAATATCCTTTAGTGAAAGTGTTAGAGGCTGTCGGTGTAAATACAGAGAATAGGTTAAAGGAGGTAGATTTTGATGAGATATTGAATTTTGGAACTGCCAAAGATGATTTAATATGAAATTCAGATGGAGGGGATTGGGGGGAGTCACGCACCATTGTTTAAGAAAAATTATGAATTTATAAGTAATATTTGTGTTTTTATGTTTGTTTGTTTTTGCTTGTAAAATTAATAATTATTGATATTATTAAAAACACACACACACACACATAAAAAAAACATGTTGACCTGGGGTTAGGGGTGAGCAGTGAGATAGCCAAGTTTTCCCGATGCTGCTAAATTGTTTAAGGTGATGATAACACCCCCAAGAAGAGTCCAGGAATTTTGTGGATCCATTATTTTACACACGCACACACACACACACACACACACACACACACACGAGCAGCAATAATTAGTGCACTCCCCAATTTATTAGCATCAGCCTGGCGGTAGTGCAATACAATGTTTTCCTGGGAGTCATCTCTGTTGAAGTCAGTCATGCATCCTTCGGACTGTATCGGTTCAACACATTGAGGTTTAGCCAAAGATCTTCAAGCGGCTGAAACCCCACCTTTAGCTTTTAATTAGAAACACTGACAAAATTTGTAAGAAGTGTTCCCATTTAAACCGCAAGAGTGAAGTTGGAAGTCCATCGAAGGAAAGGAAAAACAGCTGGCTGGGATAGGGAGGTGATCCATGCCTCTTTATTGAGAGGGGGTGGTCCCTGCCTGTTTGGAGGAGGCAGTGGTAAAACCAATCCTTAAGAAAACTTCCCTGGATTTGGAAAACCCAACTAACTATGGGGCAGTTGCTAATCTCCCTTTCCTGAGCAAGGTTCTGGAGCGAATGGTCGCAGACCAGATCCAGGCGCTTTGGGGAGAAACTGATTTTCTGGATCCACTTCAATCAGGTTTAGGCTCAGTTTTGGCACAGAAACTGCTTTGGTCGGCCTGTATGGTAAAGGTAAGGCAAAGGGTAAAGGATTCCTGGACGTTAAGTCCAGTCAAAGGCGACTATGGGGTTGCGGCGCTCATCTCGCTTTCAGGCCGAGGGAGCCGGCGTTTGTCCACAGACAGCTTTCCAGGTCCTGTGGCCAGCAGGACTAAACCGCTACTGGTGCAATGGGACACCGTGACAGAAACCAGAGCGCATGGAAATGCTGTTTATCTTCTCGCCGCAGCGGTACCTATTTATCTACTTGCACAGGCATGCTTTCGAACTGCTAGGTTGGCAGGAGCTGGGACAGAGCAATGGGAGCTCACTCTGTTGCGGGGATTCGAACCGCCCACCTTCCGATCGGCAAGCCCAAGAGGCTCAGTCGTTTAGCAGCACCACCCAAGTCCCATTATGATGACCTCATTATGATGACTCTCCGAACCTTCAATGTGGGGTTCCGCAGGGCTCATTCCTTTTTTTTTCCAGAATAAACAGATCTTTATTGAAAGGTAATGCTTTACAAGAAATTTACAGAAAAGAAAAAAAGAAAGAAAAAACATCATAACATCATTTCATCACCTAAGTAACTAAATACATCAAAATGCTGCCGTTGACTTCCATCTGCAACTTGTCTCCTTTATATTCTTCATGTACTGACATTCCTCATCGTAATCTTGTTATTCTTTTTTGTACATAATAAAGCTTATCATACCAATTTGTCTGAGTGTTTATTGTATACCCATCAATGCAAAACTGCCATGAAGATTCCTTCCCTGTAGTCGTTTTCTTGCATATAATTCCTGAATTTTTCCCACTTTTTCGTAAATGCCTGTTTGGATTTTCCCTTTAAATTATCTGTTAATTGAGCCATTTCCATAAAACCCAATAACTTGACTTGCCACTCGCCAACTGTGGGGATTTTATCTCCTTTCCAGTTGGCAGCTATCAACAGGCGAGCTGCCGCCGTAGCATACAGGAAATGCTCTCTATATTTTACTGGCAAGTCTGTATTCAGGATTCCGAGGAGAAAAGCCTCTGGCTTTTTGGTAAAATTGATTTTAAGCATTTTTTTCATCTCCTCGTGTATCTGATTCCAAAACACTTTAATTTTACGGCAAGTCCACCACATATGTATCATATCTCCTCTTGCCTCTCCACATCTCCAACAAACATCTGCTATGCTTCTGTACATTCTAGACAATCTGGAGGGCGTGAGGTACCACCGGTACATCATTTTATACATATTTTCTTTGATCGTGTATGATACCGTGAATTTCATATTACATTTCCACAGCTTCTCCCATTCCTCCATCATAATTGCATGGCCAAAGTCCTGGGCCCATTTTATCATGACCTCTTTCACTGCTTCATCCAATACCTCCCAATCAAGAAGGAGGTGATACATTTTAGATATTATCTTATTATTACTGTTCATCAGGTCTATTTCTAGTCTGGACATTTCTGAGTTAAATCCTGTTTTTTTATCTTCCTTAAAGACTTTATTTAATTGATGGTAATCTAACCAGCTTACTAATTCGTTTTTTACTTCATCATATCCTTTTAGTTTAAATTGCTCGTCGTCCTTAATCAGCAGTGATCTATATGTAGCCCATTTATCCTTGGTGGTTTTTTTCCTTACAGCTTTGGCTTCCACCGGAGAAATCCATAGTGGAGTTTTGGGCTCCAAAAGATTTTTATACTTCGACCGCAGGGCTCATTCCTACCCCGACGTTGTTTAACATCTACATCAAACCACTGGGTGAGGTTATCCGGAGGTTCAGAGTACATTGTCAGCAGTATGCTGATGACACTCAGCTCTATTTTTCCTTTGCATCTGCAGGGGAGGCAGTGGAAGTGCTGGACCAGTGTCTTGCTTCATGAATGGGCTGGATGAGAGCCAACAAACTGAAACTGTCCTGCAGCTCCTCCCCCATCTCTGACAGGTCCAACTGCTCCCCATCCTCCAACTCTGTCTCCTGCCTCGCTGGAGGCACAAACCCCTTAAATCTCCACCCCTTCCCTTGGAACAGCCTCTGGCCCCATTCCCTCCTCCACCCACCCCTTTGAACCCTGCAATTCCCCAACATCTAAGGATGAAGTTTACAGGTAGGTAGCCGTATTGGTCAATCTCCCAGGACATTCTATACAAGATCTCAAAGTAGCTGTCTTATTACAAAAGAATTTCAGAAATAGGCTGGAAAGAGAAGTTGCTGAATTTCAACTTATTACCAAACTTAAAACCATGGAGAGACCTGGTCTGAATAGAGACACTGGATTCTTATCTCATTAAGAGGGCCTTCTTGGTAGTGGCCCCCGCCCTGTGGAATGTCCTCCCATCAGATGTCAAAGAGAAAAACAGCTACCAGATTTTTAGAAGACATCTGAAGGCAGCCCTGTTTAGGAAGGCTTTTAATGTTTAATCGATTATTTTATTTTTCTGTTGGAAGCCGCCCAGAGTGGCTGGGGAAACCCAGCCAGATGGGCGGGGTATAAAAATAAATTATTATTATTATTATTATTATTATTATTATTATTATTATTATTAATGATAAAGCTATTTTTAGCCCTTGCTTTTTCCTGCAAGACCAATTGCAGACGTTAACAGTTGTCAACAGGTTTACCACTCCTATCAGCCAATCACCCATTCCCACCACCCTTCTGAGTAATATTTGATGATTTAATGAGGTTTATTGCCTCATTAAGGCTTTGCCAAATCATTACAAAGGTTCAGTGCGCTTTCTTATCTGCGCCACTCTGTTTACCTTGGCAAAGCAATGCAGAGTCTCTCTCCTTCTTGCAGCGTGAAGCTGTGTAGACGTGCAGGAGCAAGCACTAATAAATCAGAACCAAGACAGCTTCTTCTTCCAAGCTAAAGTCTTTATTTACAAAGCAATAAATCAGCAGCTCCCGGGGAACAGCACTCACTCCATAGTTGCCGGTGGAAAATGAAACCAACAACAGCATACAGAGAACAAAGACAGATCCCCGTATGTACTCCTCCCTCCTTCTCCTCCCCCAGCGGCCAGACGTCACAGCAGACTGCTTAACCCTTTAGCACAGGGGTCCCCAAACTAAGGCCCAATCACATTCTTAATCCGGCCCACGGACGGTCCAGGAATCAGCGTGTTTTTACATGAGTAGAGTGTCCTTTTCTTATTTGTGGGGCCTGCCTGGTGTTTTTACATGAGTACATGTTTTTACATTTTATTTAAAATGCATCTCTGGGTTATTTGTGGGGCACAGGAATTCGTTCATTTTTTTTCAAAATATAGTCCGGCCCCCGACAAGGTCTGAGGGACAGTAGACCGGCCCCATGCTGAAAAAGTTTGCTGACCCCTGCTTTAGCAGCTCTTATGCTCCTCACATAATATGCTCTGATGGTCCCTCTGACTATACATAAGGGTCTGGTGACTTCTGTTTCAGTGTAACTGAAGACGTGTGCATGCACATTAAAGTTCATACCTATGACAAACTTAGTTGGTCTCTAAGGTGCTACTGGAAGGAATTTTTTTATCTAAGGATGAAGAACGAGAAAGCATAAACATCACCTTGATGCAATTTACTCAGAACAACAGGGAAAGCTGATTGTGAACAATGTTATAACAGAAGGGACAAGACAGGGGTTATAAAGGGACAAGACAGGGGTACCCTCTGTCGCCATTACTGTTTATTTAATTTTGGAGACCCTGGCATAAAATATAAGAGCAGATGAAGAAATAAAAGGAATTGTGAAGAGAAATAAAGCATACAAACTTAAAGCATTTGCAGAGGACTTTGTGATAGCAAAATAGGACGATGGTATGTTTACTGAGGGTTTTGGAGAAGATTAATGATTTTGGCCAGGTAGCAGGTTTCAAGCTGAATAAAACGAAAACAAAAATGCTGGTGGTGAAAAATGTGACAAAATATAACCAAGAATTACCAGTGATTTGACAATGAATATAAAGGTTAAATAATTAGGAGTATGGTTGACAGCAAAGAATATTAACGTTTACAAGGATAATTACGTAACCGTGTGAAAAGAAATAAAGAAAAATCTGGAAGTTTGGGGCAGGCTGAATTTATCATTCTGGGGCAGGATATCTTTGATAAAAATGAACGTATTGCTGAGGATATTGTTTTTGTTTCAATCGATTCCTATGGTCAGTGGGGTGGGGCCCTTTAAGGAATGGCAAAGAGATACTTCAAAATTTATCTGGCAGGGGAAGAAACCAAGAATAAGACATAAACCATTAATAGATGCTAAAGATAGAGGTGGATTCGCCCCGCCAGATTTTAGGTTCTATTATGAGGCGTCCTCCCTTTGCTGGCTCCAGGAATGGATAACATTACAAAACACAGATATTTTGGATTTGGAGGGATATGTTAACAGATTTGTTAGGCATGCGTACTTATGGCATGAAAAAGTTAAAATATACCGAGGATTCCTGCACCATTTAATAAGAAAGTCTTTATACGTGGTATGGGACAAATATAAAACTTTGCTAGAACAAAAAATGCCATGGTGGTTCTCGCCATTAGATGCGAAACTGAATGAGAGAAAAGGCTGGGCAACATATAGGGAATTACTTATAGAGGAGGAGCACCAGCTAAAATTGGAAAAAAATGAGGACACAAGAGACCTTTTAACGGATTGGTTACAGGACCACCAGCTGAATGACATTTCAAAATGGATAAAAGAAAGCGTTTCACCACTGAATTATCGAGATTCAATAAAGATTTATTACAGGATTATGTGAAGCTACTTTCTAAAATGTATAAATTATTTTTGGAATGGTTTACCAAAGATGAAGAAGTTAAATAGGTTATGATTCAATGGGTAAGAGTTTTTGGGTATAATATCCAGTTTGCAGCATGGGAAAAACTATGGAGAGAGGATGTGAAATTTAAAGCGTGTTAGACATTGAAAGAAAATTATATGAAAATGAAAATGATGATGATGATGATATATTAAATATATTACTTGTACTCAACCCATCTGACTGGGTTTCCCAGCCACTCTGGGCAGCTTCCAACAGAGCAGAAAAGAACACAACAAAACATCAGACATTAAAAGCTTCCTGATATGGGGCTGCCTTAGACGTCTATGGAAAGTCATATGATTGGTTTTTTCTTCTTTTAAATTAAACTTTATTTATTTTTTAAAAAAGAAAACAACAATTAAAAACAATTCAATACATATTTAAACATAGATATCATAAATCCTTTTACAGTTTCAATACCACCTTCTCCCTCCCCGCCTCCCCATGCTTCCCTTCACCCGTGTACGATCTTCTTTGCCTATTGATACCTTTTTGTTATCGATGCGGTGCCCACTATCTTATTTATCATGTCATTACTCTTATATTGTATCTGCAGGCAGGTAGGGTCTCAGCCTGCGTACCAGATGGAGCTAATAAACAGCTGCCCTGGACACAGAATTAACTTGCACCTCCATGGACAGCTGTGAGTCCAAAATGACTCCCAGGCTGCACACCTGGTCCTTCAGGGGCACAGTTACCCCATTCAGGACCAAGGAGTCCTCCACACCCACCCGCCTCCTGTCCCCCACAAACAGTACTTCTGTCTTGTCAGGATTCAACCTCAATCTGTTAGCCGCCATCCATCCTCCAACCGCTTCCAGGCACTCACACAGGACCTTCAATGCCTTCACTGGTTCTGATTTGAAAGAGAGGTAGAGCTGGGTATCATCTGCATACTGATAAACACCCAGCCCAAACCCCCTGATGATCTCTCCCAGCAGCTGCATGTAGATGTTAAAAAGCATGGGGGAGAGGACAGAACCCTGAGGCACCCCAAAAGTGAGAGCCCAGGGGTTCTGAACACTCATCCCCCTGCACCACTTTCTGAACACGGCCCAGGAGGAAGGAGCGGAACCACTGTATGACAGTGCCCCCAGCTTTCTAAATAGCTTTCTAAGCTCTTCATGTATCAAGGTCCAAAATTGTTTCATAATCTTGCACCCCCACCACATATGATACATCATCCCAACCTCTGTTTTACATCTCCAGCACAGGTTTTTTTTTAAATAAATCTTTGATAATTTAATTGGGGTGAGGTACCAGCGATAAAACATCTTCACTATATTTTCCTTAATCGAGTAGCACGCCGTAAAATTTACGTCAATTTCCCATAACCTTTCCCAACTATCTAACAGTATTGCTTGGCGCAACTCTTGAGACCATTTTATCATTGGTTCTTTTATTACCGTCGTTCAGTTCCCATTCGAGGAGCAAGTTATATAATTTTGATACTATTTTTTAAAAAATTTGGTTTCAGAAATTGGCTTTGTAATCTTGATGCTCCTAGGTCAAATCCTATTTTTTTTAAACTTCATTAAAGATATGCAATATCCGATGGTATTGTAACCAGCTATTACAGTAATTCTTGACCTCCTCATGAGGTCTTATTTTGACCTCACCATCTTCTTCTGTTGTTAACTGTTGATATGATTGTTTATCTCTTTGCTATCTGACAGGAGAATGGTGCACAGGGTGGGCGCTATTATCTAGAAGGCCCTATTTCTGGTTCCCTGTAATTTCACTTCTCGCATTGAGGGAACCACTAGGAGGCCCTCAGACCTGGACCTCAGTTTCTTGTCTGAAACCGGGGGGTGGAGACACTCTTCAAGTACAACCTTCTGCTCCTTGCACACTCAATTGGGAACAGCTGGTGACCTTGGTGATGTTAGCATTTTCACTACTCCCAATGTGAGAATCAGATGATAGTCTCCAGAGAGACAACAACAACAACAACTTATTTATACCCTGCCCATCTGGCTGGGTTCACCCAGCCACTCTGGACGGCTTCCAACAAAATATTAAAATACATAAATCCATCACACATTAAAAGCTTCCCTGAACAGAAGTGGGTGGGAACGGTTCCTTCACTAAATTGCCTTCCTGACTCTGCTAATTTAGTGGGGTGTGGTATTGCTATATTGCTCTGTAGCTGTTGTGAGTAGTTCCAGCTCTCTGTTATGCTGTGTGTTTGCAGTGAGATCTGTTTGTAACTTTCACACAGCCTATGTATATATTCTGTAAATACGCATTAGCTTGAAGTATTAAAAGAGGATTAAAAACCTCTACTGCAGTATCCATTGTTTATTGAAGCAGAAGTTGGTGCTCACAATATATCCACTTGTGGGTCCATGGTAGCAGAGGCGGATTTAAGCTGAAGGAGTTCCAGTCATCCTGTTAGCCCAGTTGGGGCAGAAGAAGGACTTTATCTACCATCTTTGCAGAAACTACAACTCGGCACCTCTCATGGCGTGGCATCACATAAAGGTTTAAGGGAACCTGTTGTTCTGCCAGATTCCTCTGGAACCCGCCTCTGGGCAGGGAGCTTATATATGATCCAGTGGCAACCGATCACGATTCAAGAGGGAGTCTGTAGTCTGTTCCCATTTCCTCCACTTCCTTGGCTCACGTGAAAGTTCTCTTGACGGGTCAACATGTCAGGCAGCCAGACTGAACTGGAGCGTGCCTTCTCTGAATTTTGCAATGCAGTTCTCCAGCCAAGTGATGTTTACACAGATTCCTAATCTAGTGTAAAGAATGCACAGAAATCCATAGATCTGTGAAATAAACAACAACAACAACAACAACAACAACAACAACAACAACAACAACAAATTTATTTATACCCTACCCATCTGGCTCGGTTTCCCCAGCCACTCTGGGCGGTTTCCAAAAAGAAAAATGAAATAAAATAATCTATTAAACATTAAAGGCCTCCCTAAACAGGGCTGCCTTCAGATGTCTTCTAAAAGCCTGGTACTGTAGTTGTTTTTCTCTTTGACATCTGATGGGAGGGCGTTGCACAGGGCGGGTGCCACCACTGAGAAGGCCCTCTGCCTGGTTCCCTGCAACTTGGCTTCTCGCAATGAGGGAACCGCCAGAAGGCCCTCGTCACTGGATCTCAGTGTCCAGGCAGAATGATGGGGGTGGAGACGCTCCTTCAGGTATACTGGACCGAGGCCATTTAGGACTTTAAAGGTCAGCACCAACACTTTGAACTCTGCTCAGAAACGTACTGGGAGCCAATGTAGGTCTTTCAAGACCGGTGTTATGTGGTCTCGGCGGCCGCTCCCAGTCATCAGTCTAGCTGCCGCATTCTGGATTAGTTGAATTCGATTAATTCGATTATGGAATACTCCTTTGCAAAAAATGTGTATACAGTGGTACTTCGGGTTACAAACGCTTCAGGTTACAAACTCCGCTAACCCAGAAATAGTACCTCAGGTTAAGAACTTTGCTTCAGGATGAGAAGAGAAATTGTGCTCCAGCGGCGCGGCAGCAGCAGGAGGCCCCATTAGCTAAAGTGGTGTTTCAGGTTAAGAACAGTTTCAGGTTAATACGGACCTCCGTAACGAATTAAGTTCTTAACCAGAGGTACCACTGTATTAGATAAATTTGTATGCAAAAAAGGACAGCCCCCATCATCTATAACAAAAATCCCAAAATAAGTGTAAAGTATGCATATAAATGGGATGCGGGTGGCGCTGAAGTCTAAACCACAGAGCCTCTTGGGCTTGCTGATCAGAAGGTCGGTGGTTCGAATCCCCGTGACAGAGTGAGCTCCCGTTGTTCAGTCCCAGCTCCTGCCAACCTAGCAGTTCGAAAGCACGTCAAAGTGCAAGTAGATAAATAGGTACCGCTCCAGCAGGAAAGTAAACGGCGTTTCCGTGCGCTGCTCTGGTTCGCCAGAAGCGGCTTAGTCATGCTGGCCACATGACCCAGAAGCTGTCTGTGGACAAACGCTGGCTCTCTCGGCCAGTAAAGCGAGATGAGCGCTACAAACCCCAGAGTGGTCCGCGACTGGACCTAATGGTACCTTTATCTGTACCATATGCGTATAAATACATAGATTTGTGAAAACATTATGCAAAATTGAATTACATATTGGAATATTGCTTTGCAGAAATTGTTTATGTTAGACAAATTTGCAATCAAAAATTGACAGCCAACACCATCCATGATAATTAGTTGTGCAACACTCTTGTGAGGTAAAATGTTCCACCAGGGATTTTGAATTTTCTCCAGAGTTTACTCATTGGGATACCTTATGAATTTTCATGCAGACGTAAACACAAACAAACACATGGTAGTTTAAGGAACTGAACTTAAGACTGGAAAAATGAGAAAACGAGAGGAAGCAATTTTGAGTTCTTTTTCTGAAGTACGTGGAATTCATGAAGAGAAGAAGAGCCTTAGTCAACTGATGACAAGGCACCCAAGTGAAGATGGCAAAAGATTTGTTACTCCCCGCATCTAGAAGGGCTGTGCGACCTTTGTGTGTCTTCCTGTAACCTGATCACACCGGCCCCTAAAACGATGCAAAACTGCTGCCACTGACACAAAGGGGAAGCAATGTTTTATTTAGAAAAATGGGGTGAGAGAAAATGACAGATAAGAATTTCAGAAACCCTTTTTCCCTATTAGCAATTGATTTCAGAATCTACCACAGCGCTTGCTAAAGAACAGGATGAAAAAGGATTAAGTCATCTTCCCAGGCCCACAGCCATATTCAACTGTTCAGGGTGGGGAGGAACTGCTGCCTGGATCACTGTTCTAATAGATGTTTGCCTCTTTTGGGATCTCTGAAGCCCAGATTGCCTGTTTCTCTTCTCTTTTCGTGAGTAAGAAATTGCTCACTTTCTTTACCCGCTTCAGTGGTAAAGCAATTATTTGCCCTTTCCCCGTAAGGACTGATACTAGACAAATTTTAAAGTACCTTTTCATTTTTATTTATTTAGCTCTGCCCCTCACAATCTATTGCTAAGCAGCAGCTGCGAAACAGATGTATGGCACTAAGGCCCCAGCGACACCACACACTTTCAGCAGTATCATACCATTTTAAATAGTCATACTCCCCCCCCCCCCAAGAATCCTGGGAACTGTAGTTTTGATTATGAGAGTTGTTTGGAGACCCATACTTCGTGTCACAGAGCCATAATTTCCAGAGTCCCTTAGAAATAAACATTGATTGTTTGATGATGATGATGATATATTAAATATATCATCATCATCACCACCACCCGGCTTCCAACAGAGTAGAAAAGAACACAATGAAACATCAGACATTAAAAGCTTCCTAATACGAGTCTATGGAAGGATATATGATTGTTTATCTCTTTGATATCTGATAGGAGAATGTTCCATAGGGTGGGTGCCACCACCGAAAAGGCCCTCTCTGTAAGGTCACTTCTCGCATTGAGGGAACCACTACCGGTAGAAGGCCCTCAGACCTGGACCTCAGTGTCCTGTCCATAGCTGCCAAGTTTTCCCTTTTCTCGCGAGGAAGCCTATTCAGCATAAGGGAAAATCCCTTAAAAAAAAGGGATAACTTGGCAGCTATGGTCCTGTCTGAAACCGGGAGGTGGAGATGCTCTTCAAGTATACATGATGCAGTTCCATCCTTCAGCTCCACGTACACTCCTGGGGCATCAATTGGCAACAGCTGGTGACCTTGGTGAGTCTTCCCTTTATCTGCCATCTTTGTAGAAATTACAATTTAGCACTTACGATGGCGTGGCGTCACTGGAAATTTAAGGAAACTTGGTGTTCTGCCAGAGCCCTCTGGAACCCGCCTCTGAGCATGGAGCTTATACATGATCCGGTGGGAACTGATCGCCATTCAAGAGGGAGCCTGGAGTCTGTTCCCATTTCCTCCACATCCTTGACTCACCTGAAAGTTCTTTTGACAGGTCAACATGTCAGACAGCCTGACTGAACTGGAGCGCGCCATTTCTGACATAATCGACATTTTCGATCAGTATTCATTGAGAACAGGCATGAGTGAGATTGCAATGCTTCAACCTAAGGAACCCCGTGTGCTGAGTGAGAGCGGACTGCGTCAACTGGTAAAGGACCAGCTTCCAGACATGCCAATGGTGAGGAGCGGGAGAGGGTGGTTTGTTGCTCAATTGGGTTACCGCTTGCAATGGGGGATCAATCCAGTTATGTTCATCTTTTCAAAATTCTCACTTCTCAGATTGCCCTTTTTCTCTTCCCTGGCTGATACTAGACAACTGTTAAAGTACTTTGTCATCTTTAATAATTTAGCAGAATGATCCCCACAAGGGCAGCCAAACCTCACCCCCTCTCTCCTCCACCTCTAACTCTCCACAACCCTCCAGAGTGGATTTTCTGGGGCTGCAGTGAGGAGGAGAAGGAGGGGATCTTCTGTTACGCTTGCAGACGTTGTTCCACAGACAGAAAAGTAAAGGAAAACCCCACTTGGGTGCAACACTTTTACTGTTTACTCCACAAAGACCTCTCAACAGTTTACCTGAGATGAGACCAAACATTCCTTTTTAAAAAGTGAAAACCAATGTTCGAATCAAATTGGCATAAAATGGATCAAAGTGTTATGAAATCTAGCAGGGATAAAACAAAAGTGCATTAGAATGTTCTCTGCGAAAAATTCAATGTTAACAGGTTACTGCTTTGTTTGTTCCAATAGTTGCAATGCATTTTAGTCTCTGAGTGCAGGAATTGTCCTGCCAACTACTGCGGTCACTGCGTTGGAGAGTTCAGCAATATTCGGGGTGTGTTTTCCTGTAAGTTATGCTTGGCTTTCAGCCTGCTAACTATTGAAGGATTTGACTCAAACTGCCGCTCCTTCCAATCTTGGCTTGTTCTGAGCCAGCCTTCCCCCTTGTGCCCCCCCCTAGTTTCTGGACCACAACCTCTATCATCCCTGACTGTTGGCTGTACTAACTGGGCCCAATGGGAGTTGGGAGCCCCATGACATTAGGAGAGACACAGCTGATTCTCTTGTGATGTAGAACATCCCAGGAAGGATGACCAAATGTTTCATACTCTTGTGTGTGCTTGAATTCATCAGAAGACTGCTTGCTTTTCCCACTGGTTTCAGCCACTGTAACCATCTTTCCTTCTTTATTCTCTCCCAACTGCACAACAAAAAGGCCACTTCTGTCATTGATGAGGTTTTGAAAGGAAATCATGATGGCAATGTCAACTTCGATGAGTTTGTGGATTTTTTAGGAAGACTTATTATCATGAGAAACTCCACACCATGAAACACCAACCTGGAGGTGAAGAATTCATCAACTCCGTCTCTAAAGCTCATGTCCTCCTGAGACAATAAAGATTTGATTCAAAGATCCATCACAGTTTTGTGGAGTGTTTTTCAGAAGCACAGTAACAGAATCTTAGCTGGAGGATAAACTGCAGGTCAGGAACATCCCCCTGGGGATAAAAGGATGCCAGTAGGATAAATGAGAAGCATCGGGGCACCTATTAGAAGTGGCAGAAAGACTTAATAGGAAGGAAGAAAATAGAAATCTTGTTTAAAGACCAACACAACATACTATTTCTCTTTGTCGGAAGGAAGAAACTGGTTCTGGGTGAGGGTGGGGAGCTGGAATTTTGGATGAAGAGGAATAGAGGGTCTTTTTTGTTTTGTTTAAAATGACTTTATTAATTTCTTCATTAAAAACATACATAAAGAATAAAAGAAAAAGAAAAAGAAGAAAAACATACATAAACACATACATAAATAATGTAAATAACATAATATAACTGAAAACTTAACATAACATAGCTGAAATTAAGAATGATGAAAATGTTAAATCATAATATTAAATAATAATATAATAAGGAACAACTTAAAATAAGAAAACAATTAAGACAAGATTAATGACGTACCCCCTTGTTTCCCACACTCCCTTCACCATTTGTGACTTCCAGCCTCTCCTATATGCTGATCTATATTACCTTATTCAATTGCATGCTTATACTATCAACCTTTCCATTTTATCTTTTTGTGCCCTTCATACTTCTGCTAAAAGATTTGCTTTTTCTATCTTTTTCCTAAAATATAATTTGAATGGTTCCCAATCTTTTCCAACTTTATCCTCAGTTAACCCTTTCATTCTTCCTACATTAATTGCTAAATTTTGGTAATTTGTTAATTTCGTTAGCCAATCTTCCATATTCGGTACTTTTTCGCTTTTCCAATTTTTTGCAATTAAGAGTCTGCCAGCTACAGTAGCATACATTACTATGCATCTATCCCTTGCCTTGATTTCTTCCATTAACATACCTAACAGGAATATCTCAGGTTCTTTCCTAAATGAATATCTGACTATCTTTTTTAGTTCTTTGTACATTTCCTCCCAAAAGGCTTTGATCTTGCTGCAGTGCCACCATATATGTATAAAGGTTCCAACTTCTTCTTTACACCTCCAGCAGATGTTATTATTTCCTTTGTACATTTTGGCCAGTCTTGCCGGTGTTAGACACCACCTATATTGCATCTTATATACGTTTTCCCATAAATCATAATTTGAGATATACTTTAGATCCCGAGTCCATAAATTTTCCCAACTTTCAATCATAATTGTTTTTCCCAAATCTTGGGCCCATTTTATCATGACTACTTTGGTTTGCTCATCTTTTAACGCCCACTCCAATAATAGATCATATAAGTTTTTAATATATTTATTTTTCCTTTCTATTAATAATTTACCAAATTTAGACATTTCTCTCTCAAAGCCAATTTGAATATCCTTTTTGAATCTCTGATTTATTTGAAAATATTCTAACCAAACATTGCAATATCCTTTGATTTCTTCATATTCCTTTAATTTCAAATTTCCATTTATTTCCTCTAACAAATCTTTATAGGTAGGCCAATTTCTATGCATGTTTCTTCTTTTCACCGCTATTGCTTCTTTAGGCGATATCCACCACGGCATTTTTGGCTCCAGTACCCCTTGATATTTCTCCCATATTCTGTACAAAGACTTCCTAATGATATTATTCCAAAAACTATTATGGTTCTCCATTTTCTCTTTCATCAGGTATAAGTGCCAACCAAACCCGAGCCCAACCCCTTTCCAAATCTAGAATTTCTGCATTTTTTAATTCTATCCAGTCTTTCAACCAAACCAGGGTGGCTGCGTCATGATACAATTCAAAATCAGGCATACTCAATCCCCCCCTTTCTTTTTTATCTGTCAATAATTTATATTTTATTCTTGGCTTTCTACCATCCCAAATGAACTTGCTTAAATCTTTTTTTCCAATTGTTAAAACATTTTGATCCCCCAAGAATTGGTAGATTTTGAAATAGGAACATAATTTTTGGTAAAATGCTCATTTTTATTATTGAGATTCTCCCTAATAATGAAATTTTTAATTTTTCCCATATTTCCAATTTTTGTTTAATCTCCTTCCAATTTTTTTCATAATTTTCCTGATACAAATCAATGCTTTTTGCAGTCATTTGAACTCCCAAATATTTTATTCTTTTCCTAATTTCAATCCCTGTAATCTCTTGTAATTCTCTTTTCTCTTCTTCTTCTAATTTTTTTGTTAAGATACTACTTTTTTATAATTAATTTTAAACCCTGCCAATTTCCCAAATTCTCTTATCCTATCTAATGCTTTCGGAATACTCTTTAGTGGATTTTTGGTGGTTATTATTACATCATCGGCAAAGGCTCTTACTTTATATCTCCTAACTCCTATCTTGATTCCTTCAATATCTGCATCCTCCCTTATATTCTTTAACAGGATTTCTAGTACTATTATAAATAATGTAGAGGGCAGCCTTGCCTTGTGCCTTTCGTTATCTCAACCTCTTCTGTTGTTTTCCCATTTACTATTATTCTAGCTTTCTGATTTTTATAAATTGTTCCAATTGCTTTCATCATTTTTTCTCCAACCTTCAATTGATCTAATATTTGTTCTAAAAAGGTCCACGATACATTATCGAAGGCCTTTTTGGCATCGATTGCTAAAATTGCTGCCCGCTTCCCTCTATCGTTTTTGAGACACTCTAGGATATTTATTATATTTCTTATGTTGTCTTTTATCTGTCTCCCTTTAACGAAACCTGCTTGGTTTTCATGAATTATTTCTTCCAATATAGAATTTAGTCTGTTTGCCAATACACCAGCGTAAATTTTATAGTCACAATTTAATAAAGAGATAGGTCTATAATTTGTAGGGGTTTCTAAGTCCGAATTTTGCTTGGGTAAAAGAGTTATTATGGCTTCTCTCCACGAATCTGGCATGGCGCCCTTAGTTAGAACTTCATTCATCACATTTTAAAATGGGGTTACTAATAGATCCTCTAAATTTTTATAATATTCAACTGCGATCCCGTCGGGACCCGGCGATTTCCCGATCTTCATTTTCTGTATTACCTTTTTTATCTCTATTTCTGTTATACTCTCATTTAATACCTTGATCTTATCTTCAGTTATTTTTGGTAATCTATATTTGTTTAGGAAATTTTTTATTTCTTCCTCATTTTGCTCTTCCCTTCGATAAAGGTTTGTGTAAAATTTTTCAAATTTTTCCCTTATTTCTTTGGATTTTTCTATTGTTTTCCCTTCTATTTTTAATAAGTTTATCTATCTTTCGCTTTTCCTTTTTTTGAGTTGCCATGCTAGCATCTTCCCCGGTTTGTTGGCCCATTCAAAGTTTTTATATTTCCAAAATTGAATTTCTCTTTCCATTTCCTGATTTACTAAATTTTCATATTCGCCCCTTAATATTTTAATTTCCTGGTTAATTTCCCTTTTCTTCGTTCTATACAATAATTTTTCCTTCCTTTTTATCTCTTCCATTAATTTCTTCTTCTTTTCTTCTTTAGCATTTCTATCAATCTTATTCTGCTGTATAAAATATCCCCTTGCCACTGCCTTCCCGGCGTCCCATATTGTTTTTAAATCCACCTCTCCATTGCAATTCAGCTCAAAATATTCTTGTATCAACTTGCGTGCCCCCTGTGAAACTCTTTTATTATTCAAAAGGAATATATTCATTCTCCATCTTTTATATGTCTCTTGTTCTTTTCCCTCTATACTTAAGGTTACCGGGTTGTGGTCGGTTAAAGTCTTTTAACCTTTTCTATCCTCGTTAATATCATTTTAGAAATCCATATCCTGTCTATTCTGCTTGCTGACTGATGCAGTGGTGAATAAAAAGTAAATTCTTTTTTTATTGGGTGTTTATATCTCCATACATCAAACAGGTCTAAATTTTATGTCATGTCATGAAAACTTTTTGGTAATTTATTTTCTTTCTTTCTCTTTTTATTTCCTACTTTATCTAATTCGGGATTAGTAACTCCATTTAAACCCCCCATTACTAAAGTTGGCTTGTCCATATAATCTAAAAGTTTCTCTTCCAATTCTTTGAAGAAGCCAACCTTGCTTCCGCTTGGTGCATAAATTCCAGTTAATATCCATAATTCATCCTCTACCTTTATTTCCACTATTACTATCCTCCCTTCTTTATCTTTGCAGATTAATTTAGGCTCCCACTTTTCTTTAATGTACATAACTACTCCTCTTTTCTTTTTTTCACCTGCTGCTACAATTTCCTTCCCCAATTTGTCATTTTTCAAGACTCTTTCATGCTTTTTGTTCATATGAGTTTCTTGTAAGCAAATTATGTCCCAATTTGATTTTTTCAATATATGGCCCAATTTCTTTCTTTCTTTTTTATTTAAACCATTCACATTCCATGATATAATTTTTAATTTATTTTTGTTTAATTTATTTATTTTGCAATTTATTATCAGTAACAATTAAAAAAAATATGAAATTTTTTATCTGTAGAAATTAGAAAATTTTCTGTGATCACAAGTTTGAAATGCAAAAGAAAAAACACATTCACAAAAAAGAAAAATAAATAAATAAACATATACATCAAAAAGCCTTTTCAGGGGAGAAAAATTCTCCTTTTTTCCTATCTTGAGAAGTGAATTCTTATTATTAAGATCCCTTTCCCTTTAACCATTATTCATCACCTAGACCATCCCCTATATTATGTCCCTTGATTGTTCCCTTCTTCTTCATCTTCTTTCTTGTCGTCTTCTTCTGGTTCTTCATCTTCACTTTCGTTCTCATCTTCCTCTTTCTTACTGTCCTGCTGTTCCTCTACCGGCCTGACTTTTTCACCACCCAGTTCTTGTCAGTACTTTCTCCAGAATAAGTCCGCCTCCCCTACGTTCTCAAACTTCCTTCGTTTCCCTTTATAGAAGAAGGATAAACCTTCTGGGTATTCCCATCGGAAAGGGATTTTTTTTGCTTTCAAAGTCTTAGTTAAAAATTGGTATTTTGATCTTTTGTGAACCAGTCTTGGTCGTATTTCTTTAAGTATTATTATCTCCACTCCCTCTATTCTTAGCTTCTTTTTACCTTTTGTTTGTAAAAAAATTTCTACCAGCCAGCTTGTGGTGAAATTCACAACACAGTCCCCAGGCCAATTGTTGGCTCTCGCTTTCTTGGAATTTACTCTAAAAGCTTTCTCGACTCTTTCTCCTATTTCTTCTGGTTCCGAGGAATAGAGGGTCAGTTGAAAGGAAGACAGGGAAATTGTAGAGCAGCTGGATAAATTATTAGGATCAGTCCATTTTAAATTGTCATAATTTCCCCCCAAAGAATCCTGGGAACGGTAGTATTGATGATGAGAGTTGTTTGGAGACCCATACTTCCTGTCACAGAGCCATAATTTCCAGAGTCCCTTAGAAAAAAAATTGATTGTTTAATGATGATGATTATGATATATTAAATATATTACTTGTACTACATCCATCTGCATGGATTGCCCAGCCATTCTGGGCAGCTTCCAACAGAGTAGAAAAGAACACAACGAAACATCAGATATCAAAAGCTTCCTGATACTGGGCTTCCTTAGATGTCTACGGAAAGTCATATAATTCTTGATCTATTTGATAACTGACAGCGACAAATGGTCGCTGTTTTTTGTGTTGAATATATGCTGTATGGTAATTTATGGACCTAATAGGTATCTAAAGCCATTTGCACATGCAGAATGTAGGCACCCTATATATAGAAATGAGCACACCAGTGATATTTTAGGGAGCAGGCTAGCAGGCGGGGCCCATGACTTACACCATAGGCGCCTACACAACACAAAACACTGTTGCTGTATGTAGGTTTGATTTTATTTTTATCCTACTTTTTGAAATGTACATCCAGTGTTTCCCCTTTAATTTTTTTGAGTGCCCCCAAGAGCTATAGCTTGTTTAGCTTATATGTAAATCTGGTACTGATCACACTCCTTGGAGGTCAGATCTCATCGGTGGCCACCTCTGCAGAGACCTCTTGGCACTGCTGGTCTCCCCCTTCGGAAGAAAATAGTGGGGACCTGCTCTCTGGGGTCTCCCAGGGTCTGCATTCTGCCAGCACAATTCAGAGTGGCTCCTTTTCCTTCCACAACAGCCTCTGATGCCCACTTTAACTGTTGGTTAAGGTAGATTTGATTCTCCTCCTTGTAAATCTTCACTCACCCATCCTTCTCTGGTGGGAGGGAGGACACTATTTTATGCTTTGCCCCAGGGCCCCAAAAGTCTTGAACTGGCCCTGTGCACAGGGTTGCAAAGCTAGCATCCATGCACACTTCTTTGGGAGAAAGACCCACCGAAAGCAATGGAACGTGCTTTAAAGCAAGCAGGCTCAGTCTCTGCCAGACTTTTGCTTTCTTTCTTTTTTAAAAAATAGTTTTATTAATATTTTCACAAAAATAACAACTATATATAGAGGAAAAAAAGATACATAATAGAAAAAAAAGAAAAGAAAAACAGATACAGTAACAATTCTCATATCACTTCACATGGTATAATGGGACCTCCTCGGGTTTCCCTCTCTGTGGTTCTTTAACATGTTTATGTTTAGCAAATTCTACATCATTTTAATCACCTTATATAGCCTTATTTTCTTCCTTTGATATTACATATTCCTGAATTCCACAGTTTATTTACAACTTAATTTCTGATCTAATATGTTACTTTAGCATATTTTTTTAAAATACAGTTTAAAATCTTTCCATTCTTCTTCCATCGCTCCCTCCCCCTGGTTGCGGATTCTTCCGGTCATCTCGGCCAATTCCGTAAACTCCATCATCTTCATCTGCCAATCATCGATCATTGGTAGTGTTTGTAGTTTCCAGTTCTTAGCAATCAACAGTCTTGCTGCCGTCGTAGCATATATATAAAAAGATACATTCTTCTTTGGAATTTCCTTCCCTACAATGCACACTAGAAATGCTTCTGGTTTCTTAACAAATGTGTTTTTCAACACTTTCTTGAGTTCATTATAAATCTTATTCCAGAAGTCACTTACTAGTGGACACGTCCACCACATGTGGTAAAAGGAACCTACTTCTTTCTTACATCTCCAGCATTTGTTATCATGATTGTGATATATCTTTGCCAATTTTACCGGTGTAAGATACCATCTATACATCATCTTCATTAAATTTTCCTTTAATTAGCTACACGCAGTAAACTTAATATTCTCATGCCACAATTTTTCCCATTCCTCAATCATAATGTTATGACCAACATCCTTTGCCCACAAAATCATAACATTTTTTGTTTGTTCATCTTTCGTATGCCACTCAAGCAACAATTTATACATTCTGGAAAGTATTTTCGTCTTAGGTTCTAACAATTCTGTTTCCAACTTTGACCTCTCTGTTTGAAAACCAAGTAGTCTATCCATTTTGAAAACTTCATTTATCTGGTGATATTGGAGCCAATCATCTAATTTACATTTCAAATCCTCATATGTTTTAAACTTAAATTGGTCTCCTTCTTCAATCAACAAATCTCTATATTTCGGCCAACTGGTTTCCATGTTTACTCTTTTACGAACCTTGGCCTCCAATGGTGAAATCCATTTAGGTGTTTTTCTTTCTAACAGGTCTTTGTACCTGGACCAAACACTATACAATGATTTTCTAATTATATGACTTTTAAAGCCTCTGTGGGCCTTTACTTTATCATACCATGAATATGCATGCCAACCATAAACATTGTCATAGCCTTCTGAATCCAAAGTATCTGTATTTTCCCACAAAAACCAATCCTTCATCCAGCAAAAGGCAGCTGCTTCATAATAAATCTTTAAATCCGGCAGGGAAAAGCCTCCTCTTTGTTTGTCATCAGTAAGTAACTTATATTTAATTCTTGGCTTTTTCCCTTGCCATATAAATTTTGATAAGACCTTTTGCCATTCTTTAAAACAATCCAACTTATCAATTATTGGCAACGATTGAAACAAAAACAACATCTTTGGCAAAACATTCATTTTAACAGTAGCTATACGGCCCAACAGAGACAATTTCAAATTAGTCCAGGTTTCCAAATCATTCTTAACTTCATTCCATAATTTAACATAATTGTCCTCAAACAGATTCAAGTTCTTTGACGTCATATTAACACCAAGGTACTTCACTTTCTTAAGGGACCCAGGTGGCGCTGTGGTTAAACCACTAAGCCTAGGGCTTGCTGATCAGAAGGTCGGCGGTTCGAATCCCTGTGGCGGGGTGAGCTCCCGTTGCTTGGTCCCAGCTCCTGCCAACCTAGCAGTTCGAAAGCACCTCAAAGTGCAAGTAGATAAATAGGAACCGCTACAGCGGGAAGGTAAACGGCGTTTCCATGTGCTGCTCTGGTTTGCCAGAAGCGGCTTTGTCATGCTGGCCACATGACCTGGAAGCTATACGCCGGCTCCCTCGGCCAATAATGCAAGATGAGCGCGCAACCCCAGAGTCGGTCACGACTGGACCTAATGGTCAGGGGGCCCTTTACCTTTACCTTTACTTCACTTTCTTAACAAAAGATAAACCAGTTGCATCTTGTAATTTTTCTCTTTCCTTACTATCGAAATTTTTATCTAATACTTTGGTTTTTGATTTATTCAATTTAAAACCTGCTACCTTTCCGAATTCTTGAATTGTTTCCAGAGCCCGTTGAACACTGGACTCTGGATCTTGTAAAGTCAAAACAAGGTCATCTGCAAAGGCTTTAAGTTTATATTGTTTCTTCCCTACAGTCACACCTTTTATTTCCTCATCCTTCCTAATCCCATCGAGTAAGACTTCCAGGACCGATATAAAAAGTAAGGGGGGGAGGGGACACCCTTGTCTTGTACCTTTTTCAATTCTAATTTCTTCTGACACCATATTATTTACAATTATCTTAGCTTTTTGCTCGGAATAGATCACATTTACTCCATTCAAAAAAAATTGGCCCACCTCCATTTTTTCTAAGTTCCTTTTTAAAAATAACCAAGAAATGTTGTCAAAGGCCTTCTCTGCATCGATAAAATCAAAACGGCTCTTTTGTATATTTTCTGTTCCAACATCTCCAAAATGTCCACCACATTCCTGATATTATCCTTCATATGTCTTCCTGGAAGAAAACCAGCTTGGTCGTGGTGTATAAAATCTCTTAAGGCCTTTTTCAATCTGGAAGCGAAAATACTAGCAAATATTTTGTAATCCACATTCAATAAGGAGATTGGGCGATAATTCTTAACTTGCGTTCTATCCGTATCCGGTTTAGGTATCAATGTGATGTAGGCCTCTTTCCAAGACTCGGGGGCCTCTCCTCCATTCAAAATTTCATTACACAATTCTTTCAATGGTTGGACTAACCAGTCCTTCATTGTTTTGTAATATGTAGCAGTAAGTCCATCCGGTCCTGGGGTCTTACCCAGTTGCATTTGTTGTATAGCTTGTTCCACCTCTTGTGTTGATATCTGTTGCAAAAGTAGGGATTTCTTGTCTTCCGGGAATTTATGCAGTCCATGTTTGTCCAGGAATTGCTCCACCTCGTCTTTGTCTTGCTTTTCTTGTTTGTACAATTGTTTGAAATATTTTTGAAAACATTTTCGGATCTCTGTCGGGTGGTCCAGATGTTTTCCTTCTTGCACAAGATTTGTGATGGTATTTAGCTTCTGCCTTTTTTTCAGTTGCCATGCCAGTAATTTTCCACATTTAATTGCTGATTCAAACGATTTTTGTTTCATCCATTTAATTTTAGATTCAATTTCTTGATTCATTAACTGTGAAAATTGTACTTGCAATGCCCTGATCTCTTTCTGTACCTGTAGATTCTTAGGGTTACATCTTAATTTCTTTTCCTTTTCTTTCATTTGATTCCAGATGTTTTCTTTTCTTGCATTGTAATCTTTTTTCCTGATTGCATTTTGTTGGATCAAAAATCCTCTCATGACTGCTTTACTGGCATCCCAAACTACTTTTTTACCAACCGTTGTTCTCAAATTGGTTTCAAAATAGTCTTTTAATGTTTTTTGGGTCTTCTCCAAGATTTTCTCATTCCTTAATAAAGCATCATTCATTCTCCATCTGTAAGTACCCTGTAGAGATATTTTTAGGTCCAATAGTACCGCATTATGATCGGAGCACGTTCTTGGACATATTTCAACGTTGTTTATTCTCGGCCCCAACTCTCTTGTAATCCAAATATAATTGAGAAGACTCCATGATTATTTGGCATTTGAGAAAAAAGTTTGGTCTTTTTCCAACGGATTTTTCAATCTCCAAGTGTCAATCAGATCAAGGTTCTCAGTCAGTTCGAAGAAAGACTTTGGCAGCCGTGCATTTTTGTCTTTGTGATCCGTCCATTGCATGTTTCTCATGCAACTTTTTTTAAAAGTCCGATTTTCCTTCGTTTGGTGCATAAATTCCCAGAATTAGAATTTTTTCGCCTTGCGATGTTATTTCAATTGCAACATACCTTCCCTCTTGATCTTTAAATATTAATTTAGGGCTTAATTTCTCTTTTGCATAGATCACTACTCCTCTCTTCTTGACTTCATCTGATGAGATGAATTCTTCTCCCAATTTTTTGTTTTGTAAAATTCTTCGATGCGCTCTTGTGATATGCATCTCCTGTAAACATATTATGTCCAATCTTTGTTTTGTCAAAATATGGTACACCTGATTCCTTTTCTGTTTTGAATTCAGTCCATTCGAGTTCCATGAAAGAATCCTCAGCGACATCTTAACTTGCAGCAATTGCCCCTTCTAGATAAGAATCGGAGTCTAACTCAATTGGGTTGTTTAGTTGTCCTGGAGTTGAAGTTAGAAGTCCTGGTCGTAGAATCTCTCGTATTTCTGGAGAAATTCTTTCTTCTGGTCCACTGACTTGATTTTATATTTCTTTTGTCGAAATTGGAAATTTAGGCCTTCTGGAAATTCCCACTTAAAGTTGATTCCTTTCCTTTTCAGGATGGTTGCCAAGTCAGAATATTCAGATCTCAGGTCCAGAAAGAATTTGGGCAAATCTTTAAAAAGGATGATCTGTGTTTCTTGAACCTTCAAAGTTGTCTCGTAATGTAGACTTAATATTCTATCTCTTTGTTCTGGAATGATATCATGCAGTCACTAACAAAATTTTTGTCTTTCTTTGATCTTGCACCAAACCTGAATGCTTTTACAATCTGTGATTCCAATTCTTCCTTTGGGAGATTCCAAACTTTTACAAATTCTTCAATTACTATGGCTTTCAGATCGTCCTTTTCTATAAGAGGAAATGCTCTGAACCTGAGAATTGTCTATCTCTGTTTCATCTGTAGAAAGGCAAGCGCGACCTGCGTCTGATAGGCTTGCTTCTCCAAGTCGGGGACCCTTCCTTCTTCCAGTTGTACCACTCTTTGCTCAACTCCAGTCACTTGAAGTTTAACCTGTGAAATATCTTTGGAGATAGCTCCTAATTCTTCCCTATGTTGTCTCACTTCTTGTGTGGTGCGCTGCTGTTCTTGGGTGTTGCGTTCCAATCCTTCCCTCAGTGCTGGTAGTGTTGCTAATGCTTTTAAAACTTCTTCCTCAAACGTGGAGGAAAAGGAGGTTTTTCTCCTCGTTTTTCCACCAGAGGGCTCTGGTCCTGACATATTTAAAGTTCAGTAAAGAAGCAAAAGGCTGTCTCTCGATCTATAGTCCAGATGTCCTTTTATCAAAAGGAACAGTTATAAACAGTCAGCCTTTCAATTGTTGAGCCAGGCTGCCAAGGTCACTGTTATCAGGATATGCCACTGGGAGCACAGTCACAATGAGCTGGTCTATACAATGAAACTGAAACAGTTTTTACAAGGAGAACAATGTAACATAAATTTCCTTACTTTTTGAGGGTAGAAAATTGCAAATTTGGCTTAGTAAGTCTTTTCTTCCTTTGACAAGAAGGCTGCAGGCAGTTCAAAGCCTGTCAAAAGGTGAACAGGAGTTCATGAGTTGATTGTTCTATGACGTCACAAAGGGTGTCTGGCTGGAGCGAACGGAGCTCCTCAACCAGGCTTGCCGAAGCGATTTCTCTAAGATATTGAAGCTCAAATCAGCAGGGTTATTTTAGAGACCCTGCTCTCTCTTAAATTATAGCAAGAAGTCAGAGAAATGAAGGATTCAAAGTCTCTTTAAAGCAGTTCACTGCGGAGGCTTGTCTTTGCTTTCTGCTCTGCCGCAGGGGGTGGGGAGAACCCGACCTCCGTTTTAGAAATTCTCCCGATGGCCAAATTACTTAAAAGTTGTTTCAAATTTCTGATTTACTCACTGTGGTCAATTCCAAATTTTAGATTGATTTTTGAAGAAAGTTGAACGCTGTTCCGCCGTCAGAATTCGGAGCTGCTCCGCTGAAGGGAAGCGCTGTGCCTGCCGTGTCCGTGCCTTCCACCTTCCCCTTATTAGGGCTCTTCGGGGGGGGGGAGGAGGTCCAAAAAGGACAGCTGCCAGGTCGCCAAGGCTTCAGGTCGCTCTACCTGAAGTTGCGGGGGGCTGCGCGCTCTGCAAGCCCCCCCAACCCTTCAGGGGTCGGGAGAAGATCTCTTCCGCTGCCGCCGGCACTCGCGTTGAACCCGGAAGTCTCCAGACTTTTGCTTTCTTGTACCGGTAAGTGGAACCTGTTCCCAGCTGAACTTTGCTTTATGTGGCAAGGAAACAAACAGGTTACCCCTTCCTCCTGGCAATGAAACAATTTTGCTGTTGTTACGACTCTCTCTCTTCTGGGCACTCGGATCGTAAAATTGCTTTTTCTTGGAACTTACTTGAAAGAAAGCCTGGTATAGAACGAGAAGGATGCATGTTTCAAGAAGACTAGAAAACGTTTACTGGATATAACGTTTTTTTCCAAGTTTTGGAAAAAAAATTGACGATGCAGGAAAGACAAACGGTAGAGGACTGTACAGGACTGAAGTGTGCGAAAAAGGTGAAATATCTGGGAGTGAATATGACTGCAAGAAATTTAAATTTGTATAAAGATAATTATGAGAAGTTATGGAATGAAATCAAAAGAGATTTGGAAATATGGTCAAGGTTGAAATTGTCCTTAATGGGCCGAATAGCTACTGTTAAAATGAATGTATTGCCAAGAATGTTGTTTTTATTTCAAGCTCTACCGATCGTAGATAAGCAGAAATGCTTTCAAGATTGGCAGAGGACATTGTCTAAATTTGTCTGGCAGGGGAAGAAGCCCAGAATTAAATACAAACTTTTAACAGATACAAAAGAAAGGGGAGGATTCTCACTGCCGGACTTAAAGATTTACTTTGAAGCAGCAGCTTTCTGCTGGATGAAGGAATGGTTTTTACTAGACAATGCTGACGTGTTAGATCTGGAGGACTATGATAATGCATTTGGTTGGCATGCATATCTATGGTACGATAAGGTTAAGGCCCATAAAGGCTTTAAAAATCATATAATTAGGAAATCATTGTTTAATGTATGGATAAGGTACAAAGATTTGTTAGAAAGGAAAACTCCCAGGTGGATTTCACCTCTCGAGGTGAAGAAACCTAAAAGGACAAATATGGATGAGAATAGGCTGAAATATAAAGACATTTTGATTGAGGTGGGAAATCAATTTAAGTTAAAGCCATATGAACAATTGAAGGATAAATTAAGTGACTGGTTTCAGTATGTACAGATAAATGAAGCATTCAAAATAGATAAAAAAGTTGGATTTCAGACAGAGAAATCAAGATTGGAAATAGAATTAATAGAGGCTAACAGTAAGAACTTATCCAGAATGTATAATTTATTGTTAGAGTGGCATTTGAAGGATGAGCAAACAAAATCGGTCATGATTGAATGGGCAAAAGACTTGGGTCATAATATTATGATAGCAGATTGGGAAAAGTTGTGGAAGAAGGGAATGAAATTTACGGCATGTACAGCTTTGAAGGAGAATTTAATGAAAATGATGTATAGATGGTACTTGACACCGGTTAAATTAGCAAAAATGTATCATAAGGGTGATAATAAGTGCTGGAAATGTAAAGAGGAAATAGGCTCATTCTATCATATGTGGCGGACATGTCCTAGGATAAAAGGCTTCTGGGAAATGATTTATAATGAAATGAAAAAGATATATAAAAACACATTTGTGAAAAAACCAGAGGCCTTTTTACTTGGTATAGTTGGGGAAGAACTCCCAAAGAAAGATGTCACTTTGTTCATGTACGCCACCACAGCAGCGAGGATATTAATTGCGAAATATTGGAAGAAAGAAGAATTGCCCTCTCTACAAGAATAATTTTGCTGCAACCTCGTTTTCACTATCATTTAAGTGCTGCAAACAATTTGAGTTAGCAAAGCAAACATACTTGGCACACTTAGACCTGAGAAACCTCGGTAAGCTACCTTTGTTTTTACAAGTATTATAACTCTGTTTGTAGAAAACTACAAGTATTCCTGTAACAAGGTTTATTATATTTTGTAAGAGGATTTCTTATTTAAGTTTAGACAAGCCTTTTGTACGCTACAAGCAGTTTAAATCCTTATTTAGAAAGCAGACTATAAGGTTGAAGTTAGGTTGGTCACTCAAAGATATATCAGTAATGTTTATTTGAATACAGTCTCTGTCCTTTTTATTTGTTAAAACCTTATATCTAAAGAGTTAAATAATTTCTCATTACAAAGATTTATGTTAACTTTTACATTCCAGCTGATGAAGAATCATCGAAACAGGGCCTTGTCCTGATGTTGATATTTACTGGACGTTATCCTGAATAAAACTTTGTGAAGATTTTTTGAAATTATCCTTTCTGGCCCGAGTTCTTGTAATTTTTCGTTTACTTCTGGACTTTACCAAGAACTCCAATTTCTACTGTAACTCTCTACAAGAATGGCAAATGAAAATGTTGGACTTTATGGAACTTGCAGAATTGACAGGAAGACTCCGAGACCAAGCGGATGAGAGAATGGAGGAGGACTGGAAAAAATTCAAAGAGTATATAGGGAACCATTTTTGAGTAATAAAAGATTGAACATCTAGGGAAATATTGAAGTTAAGGCATTAGGGAAAAAAGGAAAAGATTACAAGTAGAAAAAGAGAATTTTTAAATAAAAGATGGAAGTTAAGAGGAATTCAAGAAAAATATGATGATGAAAATTAAAGGCAATGAGTTAGAAACTGTTATAGATGATTTCAAAATGAATATCAGTTAGAAGGGATTTGGGGAAGCAAAAGAGACAATGACTTAAAAGATGAGATGAGATGGGATGTGTTTATTGTTGTTTATTGTTTTGTATCTTTTTATGTTTGTTTTGTTAAAATATTAATCTGTGATGTTTTTTCTTAAATGTTTGATAAAATCTAATAAAAAATATTTTTTTAAAAATAAAGACCAACACAACATACTATTTCTCCTTGTCAGAAGGAAGAAACTGGTTCTGGGTGAGGGTGGGGAGCTGAAATTTTCGATGAAGAGGAATAGAGGGTTATTTGAAAGGAAGACAGGGAAATTGTAGAGCAGTTGGATAAATTATTAGGATCAGTCCATTTTAAATAGTCACACTTCCCCCCCAAAGAATCCTGGGAACTGTAGTATTGATGATGAGAGTTGTTTGGAGACCCATACTTCCTGTCACAGAGCCATAATTTCCAGAGTCCCTTAGAAATATATATTGATTGTTTAATAATGATGATGATATCTATATACAGTGGTGACTCGCTTAACGAATGCCCTGCTTAAAGAAATTTCCGCTTAACGAAAGGATTTTTCGAGTGGAGGTTGCCTCGCTAGACGAATTCACTTTATGAAAAATTCGTCTAGCGAATCGCGGTTTCCCATAGGAATGCAATTCAATTAATGCATTCCTATGCGCAAAAGAAAATAAAAAAAATCAATGCATTCCTATGGGATTCGCTAAACGAATTTTTCGTTATAAGAAAAGACCCGTGGAATGAATTAAATTCGTCTAGCGAGGCGCCACTGTATATATAAATGTAGGCATTGCACGCGCAGAGGTCACAGTCTTTCTCTGTAACTGCTGAACCGTAATGTAACAAATTTGGCCACAATGTTCCATGCCCATCAGGGAAGGATCTGGCGTAAAAATTATTTCAAAAAACCACACCTTTCACACCTAAAATAATGATTAAACACAAAAAAGTGGCGCCCAAATTAGACATCACCAGCAGAAGGCCTGAAGACTCCAGCAGCATCCAATAGAAAGGCAGATCATGTGCTGTCACCAGCAGAATCTCTGAAGGGCGGTGCCAAATAATGATGTCATCAACCGAGCAACTGAAACCACCAAGGCGGCCATACAGGGAGATACAGGGCAGAGGCCTCAGCTCGCATTTAAATACACCAAGGTGGCCATTACCAGACAACCCACAGAGTCAGGCCGGGGCCAAGGAATGGAGATACAGGGCGGAGGCCTTGGCTCGCATTTAAATACTAGCCCAAGCCATGGCCGACAGACTAGGCCTTGCCTCCTGGCAGCTGCATTATAAACGCCTGGCAGCATTAGGTAGTCGTTCATCATTTCCCCTAACACACACTTGGGGGCATGGCGAGGGGTTTTTGCTTTTTAAATTAGTGGGCGTTGTGTCACATGTGAGGCTCCGCCGGCCATTTTATGTAAGGGCAGTCGTGCCCCTTTTAACCTAGGCTTTATACTATGACTGATTGCAAGCCTCTGCATCTTTAAAAATAACAACAACCATGCACTTTCTCTCCCCAGTTTAAGTCCTCGGATATTTGCAGTGGCCAATCCCCCCTCCTCGATTTAAAATCCCCTACCTTCCCCTTGCCACTTCCTGGGTTTTTTTATGGAACCGAACAGATTGGGCGCTTTGGAACATGCCTTCTGTTGATAGGGGGCTGTGGGGCTTCGCTATTTGATCCCCCCGATTGGGATTTTTAAAGTAGTTCTCTGGGTCCCAGGGTGCATCATCACCCCCGATCCTTTTCTTTGCCCAAACGGACCTCTCCCCACCTTCCTCAACACCAAATACTCCTCAATTATACCCACAATAAAAACCATAAAAATAAAAAACGTTACAAACAACAAATTAAAAAAACAAAATCATCCCATCCTACATTCCAAAAAATTACACCAAAAATAAAAAAACCAAAAAACAACCGCCTACACCAAAATCATACGCAACACACAAAAGTAAATGACAACCCCAACTAGAGAAATAAAACATCGCAAACAGCACAATAAAAAAACCAACACCACATCCTACATTCAAAACACCTCCAAAATTAGAAAATCCAAATAACCAACCCCCCCCCAAACCCACAACACCCAAATCATACAATACCCATCAAAATAAATGACAACCCCCAAAACAAAATTAAACAATAATAACTTCTGCTTCTCATGTTCTTATTTCAATTTTTTAAAATCTAAATATATAAAAATGTTCATGATGCAGAGGGCTCAGACAAAAGTGCATGCTGGGAAGAAGATGACAGTTCCTTTTGCAAGGGTGGGGGCCAAGGTATGGAGATACAGGGGGGAGGAGCCAACACTCCCTGGGGACAACAGAGGGAAGGGTATCCTACCGAAACACAGGGATGAGCTGAGGGGGTGGAGGGAGGAGGGGTGGGATACATCATGGATCGGGACAGGGTGGGGGGAATCACAGGGATGACCCACAGCAATGGGTGGCTGGGCCAGCTAGTATTAAATATATTACTCTGGGCATCTAAAATATCACACATTAATAGCTTCCTGATACTGGGCTTCCTTAGACGTCTACGGAAAGGCATATAATTGTTGATCTATTTGATAACTGACAGGAGAACGGTGCACAGGGTGGGTGCCACTATTGAGAAGCCCCCCCCGCCTGGTTCATTGTAACTTCACTTCTCGCACTGAGAGAACCACTAGAAGGCCCTCAGACCTGGACCTCAGTGTCTTGTCTGAAACCGGACGGTGGAGATGCTCTTCAGGTATACATGATACAGTCCCAAACTTCTGCTCCTTGTATACTCCTGGGGCATCAACTGGGAACAGCTGGTGACCTTGGTGAGGCTTCCCTTTATCTGCCATCTTTTTAGAAAGTACAACTCGGCACCTCTCATGGTGTGGCGTCATTGGAGGTTCAAGGGAATGTGATGTTCTGCCAAATCCCTTTGAGAATGGAGCCTAAATATGATCCGGTGGCAACTAATTGTCATTCAAAAGGGAGTCTGGAGTCTGTCCTCATTTCCTTCATTTCCTTGACTCAACTGAAAGTTCTCTTGACAGGTCAACATGTCAGGCAGCCGGACTATTCTTGGCTTTCAGCCTGCTAACTATTGAAGGATTCGACTCAAACTGCTGCTCCTTCCAATCTTGGCTTGTTCTGAGCCAGCCTTCCCCCTTGTGTCCCTCCCCCCCCCGTAGTTTCTGGAGCACAACCTCTATCATCCCTGACTGTTGGCTGTGCTAACTGGGCCCAATGGGAGTTGGGAGCCCCATGAGATTAGGAGAGACACAGCTGATTCTCTTGTGATGTAGAACATCCCAGGAAGGATGACTAAATGTTTCATACTCTTGCGTGTGCTTGAATTCATCAGAAGATTGCTTGCTTTTCCCACTGGTTTCAGCCACTGTAACCATCTATCCTTCTTTATTCTCTCCCAACTGCGCAACAAAAAGGCCACTTCTGTCATTAATGAGGTTTTGAAAGGAAATCATGATGGCGATGTTAGGCAGATTTTAGGCAGACTTCTTATCACAACCCATGACAACCGCACACCATGAAACACCAACCTGGAGGTGAAGAATTCATCAACTCCATCTCTAAAGCTCATGTCCTCCTGAGACAATAAAGATTTGATTGAAAGATCCATCACAGTTTTGTGGAGTGTTTTTTCAGAAGCCCAGTAACAGAATCTTAGCTGGAGGATAAACTGCAGGTCAGGAACATCCCCTTGGGGATAAGAGGATGCCAGTAGGATAAATGAGAAGCATCAGGGCACCTATTAGAAGTGGCAGAAAGACTTCAGGAAGAAAATAGAAATCTTGTTTAAAGACCAACACAACATACTATTTCTCCTTGTTGAAAGGAAGAAACTGGTTCTGGGTGAGGGTGGGGAGCTGGAATTTTGGATGAAGAGGAATAGAGGGTCAGTTGAAAGGAAGACAGGGAAATTGTAGAGCAGCTGGATAAATTATTAGGATCAGTCCATTTTAAATTGTCATAATTTCCCCCCAAAGAATCCTGGGAACTGTAGTATTGATGATGAGAGTTGTTTGGAGACCCATACTTCCTGTCACAGAGCCATAATTTTCAGAGTCCCTTAGAAAAAAAACATTGATTGTTTAATGATGATGATGATGATGATGATGATGATGATGATGATATACCGCTCCCTTTTCTGCCATTTCCACCTGGCCTAGGGGGCGGGGCCTGCACCCACCAACACAGCTATAAAGCCTGCCTGCGGAGAGGCCTGGGACACTGCAAGTGGTAGAAATGTTTTTAAATGCCTTATATGTTTGAATGTGTTTAATGTGGGTTTGTTTAATTTTACTCTGTTTGTAATTTTTTGTTTGTATTGTTTTTTGTATTTTTTATATATAGGTTTTATTTTGTTTTTAAGGGGAGGGGTCAGGGCTGCCTAGGAGTGGGTCCCAGCCAACAAAATGGCTGGGGCAGGTTCCACAGGGGGGGGGGATGCACTGGGACAACTGATCTCAGTGATCATGGGTAGGAGGAGGAGTTATGCTAAGACCAGACCATGTCATTACCGAGGAGGCAGGATTAGTCGTTGTTTGAGGACTATCCCTGCCTCCGGGTCTAGTCCTGGCCGGATGGATGCTGGAATCAGCAAGGGATACCCACATGACCTGAAAGTGCTGCTGTGCAATGCCAGGTCAATGATCCACAACACCACTGGCATCCATGACCTGATTGTGGATGGAGGATTTGACCTGGCATGTGTGACAGAGACCTGGTTGGATGCAGCAGATGGGCCTGGGGAGGCTGGGGAGTGGCTGGGGAGACCCAGCCAGATGGGCGGGGTATAAATAATAAATCATTATTATATTAAATATATTACTTGTACTCCATCCATCTGCATGGGTTGCCCAGCCGTTCTGGGCAGCTTCCAACAGAGTAAAAAAGAACACCACGAAACATCAGACATTAAAACCTTCCTGATACTGGGCTTCCTTAGACGTCTACGGAAAGTCATATGATTGTTGATCTATTTGATTACTGACAGGAGAACGTTCCACAGGGTGGGCGCCACCACTGAGAAGGCCCTCTCTATCACTTCACTTCTCGCATTGAGGGAACCACTAGAAGGCCCTCCGACCTTGACCTCAGTGTCTTGTCTGAAACTGGGGGTGGAGATGCTCCTCAGGTATACAGGATGCAGTTCTAACCTTCTGCTCCTTGTATACTCCTGGGGCATCTATTAGGAACAGCTGATGACCTTGGGGAGGCTTCCCTTTATCTTTTCATCTTTGCAGAAAGAACAACTAGGCACCTCTCATGGCATGGAGTCACTGAAGGTTTAAAGGAACTTGATGTTCTGCCAGATCCCTCTGGAACCCGCCTCTGAGCATGGAGCTTATATATGATTCTGAGGCAACTAATCGCCATTCAAGAGTGAGTTCCCATTTCCTCCACTTCCCTGAAGGTTCTCTTGACAGGGCAACATGTCAGGCAACCGGACTAAACTGGAGAGCTCCATTTCTAACATAATCAATGTTTTCAGTAGAAGAACCACAGAGAATGGGCTTGAGTAAGTGTGCAATGCTTCAACCTAAGGAACCCCGTGTGCTGTCAGGAGTGTGTGCAGGAGCCAGGCCCTGTGACCAGCAGGGCTTTGCAGATCTGGGGCTTTCGTACGTTTGTTCTGAAGAGGTGAGGTGCGGCCGCAGAGGTGAGGCTGATTGGTAAGTCACAGCACCTGGTGGCAGGAGACGGAAAGGGATATACCGGTAAGATCAGCATTTGCCTTTGGCTCTTTGCCACAGCAACACGCTTCCTGATCCTCAGTCCCTTGGCTTCTTCACTCCTTGCTTCCTGATCCTCAGACCCTTGATTTCTTGACTCCTTGCTTCCTGATCCTCAAACCCTTGATTTCTTGACTCCTTGCTCCCTGACCCTCGGACCCTTGACTTCTTGACTCCTTGCTTCCTGATCCTCAGACCCTTGATTTCTTGACTCCTTGCTTCCTGATCCTCAGACCCTTGATTTCTTGACTCCTTGCTTCCTGATCCTCAGACCCTTGACTTCTTGACTCCTTGCTTCCTGATCCTCAGACCCTTGACTTCTTGACTCCTTGCTTCCTGATCCTAGGACCCTTGATTTCTTGACTCCTTGCTTCCTGATCCTCAGACCCTTGACTTCTTGACTCCTTGCTTCCTGATCCTTGGACCCTTGACTTCTTGACTCCTTGATCCCTAATCCTCGACCCTTGACTTTTTGACTCCTTGCTCCCTGACCCTCGGACCCTTGACTTCTTGACTCCTTGCTTCCTGATCCTCAGACCCTTGATTTCTTGACTCCTTGCTTCCTGATCCTTGGACCCTTGACTTCTTGACTCCCTGATCCTCAGACCCTTGATTTCTTGACTCCTTGCTTCCTGATCCTCAGACCCTTGATTTCTTGACTCCTTGCTTCCTGATCCTTGGACCCTTGACTTCTTGACTCCCTGATCCTCAGACCCTTGATTTCTTGACTCCTTGCTTCCTGATCCTTGGACCCTTAGCTTCTTGACTCCTTGCTTCCTGACCCTCGGACCTTTGGCTTCTGGACTCCCATTCCTGCTCCCACCCCACCGTTTTGCCCTCGGTCCTGACGTCCTCAGCCGGGACTTCGACCACCTGAAAACTGGACCTTGACATGTGCTGAGTGAGAGCAGACTGCGTCAACTGGTAAGGAACCAGCTTCCAGACATTGCAATGCTGAGGAGCAGGAGAGGGTGGTTCGTTCCTCAATGGGGTCGCAGCTTCCCTTGGTTACACTTACAATTCTCTTGGTTACAATTCTCCAGGTTCCATCCCCAGCATCATCAGTTAGGGCTGGGAAAAGACTACAACCTGGAACCCTGGAGAGTTGCTGCACGTCAGTGTGGGCAGCACTGAGCTCATCAGACCCACGGTCTGACTCAATATAAATACGGCACTTCCTATTTAAACCAGCCACTTCTTCCCAGGGCCGGATTTAGGTTTGATGAGGCCCTAGGCTACTGAAGGTAATGGGGCTCTTTATATGTCCAGCTGTCCTTTGTCAACAACAATTTGTTGCTGTTTTTTGTGTTAAATATATTCTGTATGATAATTTATGGACCTAATAGGTATCTAAAGCCATTTACACATGCAGAATGTAGGTACCCTATATATAGAAATGAGCAAACCAGTGATATTTTAGGGAGCAGGCTAGCAGGCGGGGCCCATGACTTACACCATAAACGCCTACACAACACAAAACACTGTGGTTGTATGTAGGTTTTATTTTATTTTTATCTTATATTTTGAAATGTACATCCAGTTTTTTCCCTTTAATTTTTTTGAGGGCCCCCAAGAGCTATAGCTTGTTTAGCTTATATGTAAATCTGGTACTGATCACACTCCTTGGAGGTCAGATCTCATCGGTGGCCACCTCTGCAGAGACCTCTTGGCACTGCTGGTCTCCCCCTTCAGGAGGAAATAGTGGAGACCTGCCCTCTGGGGTCTCCCAGGGTCTGCATTCGGCCAGCACAATTCAGAGCGGCTCCTTTTCCTTCCACAACAGCCTCTGATTCCCACTTTAGCTGTTGGTTAAGGTAGATTTGATTCTCCTCCTTGGAAATCTTCACTCACCCATCCTTCTCTGGTGGGAGGGAGGACACTATGTTATGCTTTGCCCCAGGGGCCAAAAAGTCTTGAACTGGCCCTGTGCACAGGGTTGCAAAGCTAGCATCCATGCACACTTCTTTGGGAGAAAGACCCACCGAAACCAATGGAACGTGCTTTAAAGCAAGCAGGCTCAGTCTCTGCCAGACTTTTGCTTTCTTGTAAGGGGAACCTGTTCCCAGCTGAGCTTTGCTTTCTGTGGCAAGGAAACAAACAGGTTACCCTTTCCTCCCGGCAATGAAACAATTTTGCTGTTGTTACGACTCTCTCCCTTCTGGGCACCCGGATCGTAAAATTGCTTTTTCTTGGAACTTACTTCAAAGAAAGCCTGGTATAGAACAAGAAAGATGCACGTTTCAAGAAAACTGGAAAGCGTTTACTGAATATATGGGTGAAAATTGTGTTAGAGGACACAGTCCAACCATCTCATCCTCTGTCGTCCCCTTCTCCTTGTGCCCTCAATCTTTCCCAACATCAGGGTCTCTTCCAGGGAGTCTTCTCTTCTCATGAGGTGGCCAAAGTCTTGGAGCCTCAGCTTCAGGATCTTTCCTTCCAGTGAGCACTCAGGGCTGTTTTCCTTCAGAATGGATAGGTTTGATCTTGCATAATTCAAAAGCATCAAAGCATCAGAAGGAACATTTCTTGAGCTGGGACTCATGGACCTGCAGTGAATCTGAACATTGAACAATTCAGGGCAGACCAAATAAAATACTTCTTTATGCAGCTCACAGTTAAACTGTGGCACTCCAGTGATGACCATCAACTTGTTGTTCAGTTGTCCGACTCTTTGTGACCCCAAGGACCAGAGCACACAAGGCACTCCTGTCTTCCACTGCCTCCCGCAGTTTGGTCAAACTCATGTTGGTAGCTTCAAGAACACTGCCCAGCCATCTTGTCCTCTGTCGTCCCCTTCTCCTAGTGCCCTCCATCTTTCCCAACACCAGGGTCGTTTCCAGCGAGTCTTCTCTTTTCATGAGGTGGCCAAAGTATTGTAGCCTCAGCTTCAGGATCTGTCCTTCCAGTGAGCACTCGGGGCTGATTTAATCACTCAGGGCACCATTTAATAAGAAAGTCTTTATATGTGGTATGCGACAAATATAAAACTTTTCTAGAACAAAAAACGCCATGGTGGTTCTCGCCATTAGATGCGATCTCTGTAAAGAAACTGAATGAGAGAAAATGCTGGGCAACATACTGTTTAGGGAATTAATTATAGAGGAGGAGCACCAGTTAAATTGGAAAAAAAAATGAGGACATAAGAGACCTTTTAACGGATTGGTTACAGTACCACCAGCTGAATGACATTTTCAAAATGGATAAAAGAAAGGGTTTCACCACTGAATTATCGAGATTCAATAAAGATTTATTAAAGGATAATGTGAAACTACTTTCTAAAATGTATAAATTAGTGTTGGAATGGTTTACCAAAGATGAAGAAGTTAAATAGGTTATGATTCAATGGGTAAGAGATTTTGGGTATAATATCCAGTTTGCAGCATGGGAAAAACTATGGAGACAGGATGTGTAATTTAAAGCGTGTTAGACATTGAAAGAAAATTATATGAAAATGAAAATGTTGTTGATGATGATGATATATTAAATATATTACTTGTACCCAACCCATCTGACTGGGTTTCCCAGCCACTCTGGGCAGCTTCCAATAGAGCAGGAAAGAACACAACAAAACATCAGGCATTAAATGCTTCCTGATATGGGGCTGCCATAGATGTCTACGGAAAGTCATATGATTGGTTTTTTCTTCTTCTTTTATTTAAACTTTATTTAATTTTTTAAAAAAGAAAACAACTATTAAAAACAATTCAATACATATTTAAACATAAAAAACATAAATCCTTTTACAGTTTCAATACCTTATTCTCCCTCCCCACCTCCCCATGCTTCCCTTCACCCATGTATTATCTTCTTTGCCTATTATTCTTTCTGTTATCGTTGCGGTGCCCACTATCTTATTTATCATGTCATTACTCTTATATTGTATTTTCTATCTCCTTGTGGGATATTTTAATTATAGCATATTAAATTTCAAACTCCAGCACCAACTTTTTCCACATATTCCTTTACACATTCCCACTCTTTCTTATTTTCTTGATTAGAGCACCCTCTGATTGATGCTGTTAGTTTTTCCATCTCCGCAAACTCAAACATTTTAATTCTCCATTCTACAACTTCAGGTGTTTTATCAGATTTCCAACTTTTTGCCAATAGGATTATGGCTGCCACGGTTGCGCAGAGGGATACATGCCTTTTGTCCTTAGGGATGTCATTTGAAACTAAGCTTAGTAGGAATGCCTCTGGGTTTTTTTTTTTTTAAATTGAGCTCCTAAATAATCATAATCATAATAATAATAATGCACAGGGTGGGCACTATTATCTAGAAGGCCCTATTTCTGGTTCTCTGTAATTTCACTTCTCGCATTGAGGGAACCACTAGGAGGCCCTCAGAACTGGACCTCAGTTTCTTGTCTGAAACCGGGGGGTAGAGATGCTCTTCAAGTCCCAACCTTCTGCTCCTTGCACACTCAATTGGGAACAGCTGGTGACCTTGGTGACGTTAGCATTTTCACTACTCCCAATGTGAGAATCAGATGATAGTCTCCAGAGAGAGAACAACAACAACAACAACAACAACAACAACTTATTTATACCCCACCCATCTGGCTGGATTCACCCAGCCACTCTGGACGGCTTCCAACAAAATATTAAAATACATAAATCCATCACACATTAAAAGCTTCCCTAAACAGAAGTGGGTGGGAACGGTTCCTTCACTAAATTGCCTTCCTGACTCTGCTAATTTAGTGGGGTGTGGTATTGCTATATTGCTCTGTAGCTGTTGTGAGTAGTTCCAGCTCTCTGTTATGCTGTGTGTTTGCAGTGAGAGCTGTTTGTAACTTTCACACAGCCTATGTATATATTCTGTAAATACGCATTAGCTTGAAGTAATAAAAGAGGATTAAAAACCTCTACCACTGTATCCATCGTTTATTGAAGCAGAAGTTGGTGCTCACAATATATCCACTTGTGGGTCCATGGTAGCAGAGGCGGATTTAAGCTGAAGGTGTTCCAGCCATCCTGTTAGCCCAGTCGGGGCAGAAGAGGGACTTTATCTACCATCTTTGCAGAAACTACAACTCGGCACCTCTCATGGCGTGGCATCACTGGAGGTTTAAGGGAACCTGATGTTCTGCCAGATCGCTCTGGAACCCGCCTCTGGGCATGGAGCTTATATATGATCCAGTGGCAACCGATCACCATTCAAGAGGGAGTCTGGAGTCTGTTCCCATTTCCTCCACTTCCTTGGCTCACGTGAAAGTTCTCTTGACGGGTCAACATGTCAGGCGGCCAGACTGAACTGGAGCGTGCCTTTTCTAACATAATTGACGTTTACAATAGGTATTCAGTAAAAATTGAGAGAACGGGCATGAGTGAGATTGCAATGTAAAGGACCAGCTTCCAGACATGCCAATGGTGAGGAGCGGGAGAGGGTGGTTTGTTCCTCAATTGGGTTACGCTTGCAATGGGGGAGCAATCCAGTTATGTTCAAAAGCCACACTTCTCTGAATTTTGCAATGCAGTTCTCCAGCAAAGTGACGTTTACACAGATTCCTAATCTAGTGTAAAGAATGTACAGAAATCCATAGATCTGTGAAATAAATAAATAAATAAATAAATAATATATTATTTATACCCCACCCATCTGGCTCGTTTTCTCCAGCCACTCTGGGCAGCTTCCAACAGAAATATTAAAATACACTAATTTATTAAACATTAAAAGCTTCCCTAAACAGGGCTGCCTTCAGATGTCTTCTAAAAATCTGGTAGCTGTTTTTCTCTTTGACATCTGATGAGAGGGTGTTCCACAGGGCGGGCGCCACCACCGAGAAGGCCCTCTGCCTGGTTCCCCATAACTTGGCTTCTCGCAACGAGGGAACCGCCAGAAGGCCCTCGGTACTGGACCTCAGGTCCGGGCAGAACGATGGGGGTGGAGGCACTCCTTCAGAAAACAGTCTGCAAAGTGGAATTCGATTATGGAATACTCCTTTGCAAAAAATGTGTATACAGTGGTACTTCGGGTTACAAACGCTTCAGGTTACAAACTCCGCTAACCCAGAAATAGTACCTCAGGTTAAGAACTTTGCTTCCAGATGAGAACAGAAATCGTGCTCCGGAGGCGCGGCAGCAGCAGGAGGCCCCATTAGCTAAAGTGGTGTTTCAGGTTAAGAACAGTTTCAGGTTAAGAACGGACCTCCGGAACAAATTAAGTTCTTAACCAGAGGTACCACTGTATTAGACAAATTTGTATCCAAAAAAGGACAGCCCCCATCATCTAGAACAAAAATCCCCAAATAAGTGTAAAGTATGCATATAAATGGGATGCGGGTGGTGCTGTAGTCTAAACCACAGAGCCTAGGGCTTGCTGATCAGAAGGTCGGTGGTTCGAATCCCCGTGACAGAGTGAGCTCCCGTTGTTCAGTCCCAGCTCCTGCCAACCTAGCAGTTTGAAAGCACGTCAAAGTGCAAGTAGATAAATAGGTACCGCTCCAGCAGGATGCTAAACGGCGTTTCTGTGCGCTGCTCTGGTTCGCCAGAAGCTGCTTTTCCATGCTGGCCACATGACCCGGAAGCTGTCTGTGGACAAACCCCGGCTCTCTCGGCCAGTAAAGCGAGATGAGCACTACAAACCCCAGAGTGGTCCGCGACTGGACCTAATGGTTAGGGGTACCTTTACCTGTACCTTATGCGTATAAATACATAGATTTGTGAAAACATTATGCAAAATTGAATTACATATTGGAATATTGCTTTGCAGAAATTGTTTATGTTAGACAAATTTGCAATCAAAAATTGACAGCCAACACCATCCATGATAATTATTTGTGCAACACTCTTGTGAGGTAAAATGTTCCACCAGGGATTTTGAATTTTCTCCAGAGTTTACTCATTGGGGTACCTTATGAATTTTCATGCAGACGTAAACACAAACAAACACATGGTAGTTTAAGGAACTGAACTTATGACTGGAAAAATGAGAAAACGAGAGGAAGCAATTTTGAGTTCTTTTTCTGAAGTACGTGGAATTCATGAAGAGAAGAAGAGCCTTAGTCAACTGACGACAAGGAACCCAAGTGAAGATGGCAAAAGATTTGTTACTCCCCGCATCTAGAAGGGCTGTGCGACCTTTGTGTGTCTTCCTGTAACCTGATCACACCGGCCCCTAAAACGATGCAAAACTGCTGCCACTGACACAAAGGGGAAGCAATGTTTTATTTAGAAAAATGGGGTGAGAGAAAATGACAGATAAGAATTTCAGAAACCCTTTTTCCCTATTAGCAATTGATTTCAGAATCTACCACAGCGCTTGCTAAAGAACAGGATGAAAAAGGATTAAGTCATCTTCCCAGGCCCACAGCCATATTCAACTGTTCAGGGTGGGGAGGAACTGCTGCCTGGATCACTGTTCTAATAGATGTTTGCCTCTTTTGGGATCTCTGAAGCCCAGATTGCCTGTTTCTCTTCCCTTTTCGTGAGTAAGAAATTGCTCACTTTCTTTACCCGCTTCAGTGGTAAAGCAATTATTTGCCCTTTCCCCGTAAGGACTGATACTAGACAAATTTAAAATACCTTTTCATTTTTATTTATTTAGCTCTGCCCCTCACAATCTATTGCTAAGCAGCAGCTGCGAAACAGATGTATGGCACTAAGGCCCCAGCGACACCACACACTTTCAGCAGTATCATACCATTTTAAATAGTCATACTCCCCCCCCCCCCAAGAATCCTGGGAACTGTAGTTTTGATTATGAGAGTTGTTTGGAGACCCATACTTCGTGTCACAGAGCCATAATTTCCAGAGTCCCTTAGAAATAAACATTGATTGTTTGATGATGATGATGATATATTAAATATATCATCATCATCACCACCACCCGGCTTCCAACAGAGTAGAAAAGAACACAATGAAACATCAGACATTAAAAGCTTCCTGATACGGGGCTTCCTTAGAAGTCTACGGAAGGATATATGATTGTTTATCTCTTTGATATCTGATAGGAGAATGTTCCATAGGGTGGGTGCCACCACCGAAAAGGCCCTCTCTGTAAGGTCACTTCTCGCATTGAGGGAACCACTACCGGTAGAAGGCCCTCAGACCTGGACCTCAGACCTGGACCTGTCTGAAACCGGGAGGTGGAGATGCTCTTCAAGTATACAGGATGCAGTTCCAACCTTCAGCTCCACGTACACTCCTGGGGCATCAATTGGGAACAGCTGGTGACCTTGGTGAGTCTTCCCTTTATCTTCCATCTTTGTAGAAATTACAATTTAGCACTTACCACGGCGTGGCGTCACTGGAAATGTAAGGAAACTTGATTTTCTGCCAGAGCCCTCTGGAACCCGCCTCTGAGCATGGAGCTTATATATGATCCGGTGGGAACTGATCGCCATTCAAGAGGGAGCCTGGAGTCTGTTCCCATTTCCTCCACATCCTTGACTCACCTGAAAGTTCTATTGACGGGTCAACATGTCAGGCAGCCAGACTGAACTGGAGCGTGCCTTTTATACCATATTCGACATTTTCAATAGGTATTCAGTAAAAATTGAGAGAATGGGCATGAGTGAGATTGCAATGCTTCAACCTAAGGAACCCCGTGTGCTGAGTGAGAACGGACTGCGTCAACTGGTAAAGGACCAGCTTCCAGACATGCCAATGGTGAGGAGCGGGAGAGGGTGGTTTGTTGCTCAATTGGGTTACCGCTTGCAATGGGGGAGCAATCCAGTTATGTTAATCTTTTCAATATTCTCACTTCTCAGATTGCCCTTTTCTCTTCCCTGGCTGATACTAGACAACTGTTAAAGTACTTGTTCATTTTTAATAATTTAGCAGAATGATCCCCACAAGGGCAGCCAAACCTCCCCCCCTCTCCTCCCCCTCTAACTCTCCACAACCCTCCAGAGTGGATTTTCTGGGGCTGCAGTGAGGAGGAGAAGGAGGGGATCTTCTGTTACGCTTGCAGACGTTGTTCCACAGACAGAAAAGGAAAGGAAAACCCCACTTGGGTGCAACACTTTTACTGTTTACTCCACAAAGACCTCTCAACAGTTTACCTGAGATGAGACCAAACATTCCTTTTTAAAAAGTGAAAACCAATGTTCGAATCAAATTGGCATAAAATGGATCAAAGTGTTATGAAATCTAGCAGGGATAAAACAAAAGTGCATTAGAATGTTCTCTGCGAAAAATTCCATGTTACAAGTTACTGTTTTGTTTGTTCCTATAGTTGCAATGCATTTTAGTCTCTGAGTGCAGGAATTGTCCTGCCAACTACTGCGGTCACTGAGTTGGAGAGTTCAGCAATATTTTTTTTGGGGGGGGGGTTCCTCCACCCCTCCTGTAAGTTATTCTTGGCTTTCAGCCTGCTAACTATTGAAGGATTCGACTCAAATTGCCGCTCCTTCCAATCTTGGCTTGTTCTGAGCCAGCCTTCCCCCTTGTGCCCCCCCTAGTTTCTGGACCACAACCTCTATCATCCCTGACTGTTGGCTGTGCTAACTGGGCCCAATGGGAGTTGGGAACCCCATGACGTTCAGAGAGACACAGCTGATTCTCTTGTGATGTAGAACATCCCAGGAAGGATGACTAAATGTTTCATACTCTTGCGTGTGCTTGAATTCATCAGAAGACTGCTTGCTTTTCCCACTGGTTTCAGCCACTGTAACCATCTATCCTTCTTTATTCTCTCCCAACTGCGCAACAAAAAGGCCACTTCTGTCATTGATGAGGTTTTAAAAGGAAATGGTGATGGCCAGGTCACCTTCGATGAGTTCGTGGAAATTTTAGGCAGAGTTCTTGTCGCGACCCATAACAACCCCACACCATGAAACACCAACCTGGAGGTGAAGAATTCATCAACTCTGTCTCTAGAGCTCATGTCCTCCTGAGACAATAAAGATTTGATTCAATATCCATCACAGTTTTGTGGAGTGTTTTTCAGAAGCACAGTAACAGAATCTTAGCTGGAGGATAAACTGCAGGTCAGGGACATCTCCCTTGGGGATAAGAGGATGCCAGTAGGATAAATGAGAAGCATCAGGGCACCTATTAGAAGTGGCAGAAAGACTTCAGGAAGAAAATAGAAATCTTGTTTAAAGACCAACACAACATACTATTTCTCTTTGTCGGAAGGAAGAAACTGGTTCTGGGTGAGGGTGGGGAGCTGGAATTTTGGATGAAGAGGAATAGAGGGTCCGTTGAAAGGAAGACAGGGAAATTGTAGAGCAGCTGGATAAATTATTAGGATCAGTCCATTTTAAATTGTCATAATTTCCCCCCAAAGAATCCTGGGAACTGTAGTTTTGATGATGAGAGTTGTTTGGAGACCCATACTTCCTGACACAGAGCCATAATTTCCAGAGTCCCTTAGAAAAAAACATTGATTGTTTAATGATGATGATGATGATGATGATGATATATTAAATATATTACTTGTACTACATCCATCTGCATGGATTGCCCAGCCATTCTGGGCAGCTTCCAACAGAGTAGAAAAGAACACAACGAAACATCAGACATTAAAAGCTTCCTGATACTGGGCTTCCTTAGACGTCTACGGAAAGTCATATAATTCTTGATCCATTTGATAACTGACAGTGACAAATGGTCGCTATTTTTTGTGTTGAATATATTCTGTATGATAATTTATGGACCTAATAGGTATCTAAAGTCATTTGCACATGCAGAATGTAGGCACCCTATATAGAGAAATGAACACACCAGTGATGTTTTAGGGAGCAGGCTAGCAGGCGGGGCCTATGACTTACACCATAAGCGCCTACTCAACACAAAACACTGTTGCTGCATGTAGGTTTTATTTTATTTTTATCTTATATTTTGAAGTGTACATCCAGTTTTTTCCCTTTAATTTTTTTGAGGGCCCCCAAGAGCTATAGCTTGTTTAGCTTATATGTAATCTGGTACTGATCACACTCCTTGGAGGTCAGATCTCATCGGTGGCCATCTCTGCAGAGACCTCTTGGCACTGCTGGTCTCCCCCTTCGGAAGAAAATAGTGGGGACCTGCCCTCTGGGGTCTCCCAGGGTTTGCATTCGGCCAGCACAATTCAGAGCGGCTCCTTTTCCTTCCACAACAGCCTCTGATTCCCACTTTAGCTGTTGGTTAAGGTAGATTTGATTCTCCTCCTTGTAAATCTTCACTCACCCATCCTTCTCTGGTGGGAGGGAGGACACTATTTTATGCTTTGCCCCAGGGGCCAAAAAGTCTTGAACTGGCCCTGTGCACAGGGTTGCAAAGCTAGCATCCATGCACACTTCTTTGGGAGAAAGACCCACCGAAACCAATGGAACGTGCTTTAAAGCAAGCAGGCTCAGTCTCTGCCAGACTTTTGCTTTCTTGTACCGGTAAGGGGAACCTGTTCCCAGCTGAACTTTGCTTTCTGTGGCAAGGAAACAAACAGGTTACCCCTTCCTCCCGGCAATGAAACAATTTTGCTGTTGTTACGACTCTCTCCCTTCTGGGCACCCGGATCGTAAAATTGCTTTTTCTTGGAACTTACTTCAAAGAAAGCCTGGTATAGAACGAGAAGGATGCACGTTTCAAGAAGACTGGAAAACGTTTACTGAATATATGGGTGAAAATTGTGTTAATTTAAAAATGCTGATAGAATTAAGATAAATTCAACAGTGTAAATAAGTACAAATAAAAATTATTATTTTGAGGGATGTAACAATTACTGAATGGTTTGTTGTTGTTTAGTCGTTTAGTCGTGTCCGACTCTTCATGACCCCATGGACCAGAGCACACCAGGCACTCCTGTCTTCCATTGCCTCCTGCAGTTTGGTCAAACTCATGTTCGTAGCTTTGAGGACACTGTCCAACCATCTTGTCCTCTGTCGTCCCCTTCTCAATCTTTCCCACCATCAGGGTCTTTTCCAAGGATTCTTCTCTTCTCATGAGGTGGCCAAAGTATTGGAGCCTCAGTTTCAGGATCTGTCCTTCCAATGAGCACTCAAGGCTGATTTCCTTCAGAATGGATAGGTTTGATCTTCTCACAGTCCATGGGACTCTGGTTTAGTGAAATTGAATGGTTCAGTTCATGTAAAATATGCAGGGATGTATGGTATGCAAAATGAACAACGGAAAGAGAAAAAAGGAAGCCACTGATTTAAGGTTGTTTAAATGAATATTTTGAAATGCAATTTAAAAAATTCAATAAAAAATTATATAACAACAACAACAACAACATATCATTTATACCCCACCCATCTGGCTGGGTTTCCCCAGCTACTCTGGGTGGCGCCCAACAAAATTAAAAGCACAATAAAATATCAGACATTAAAAACTTCCCTAAACAGGGATGCCTTCAGATGTCAAGGAAATAAACATCAGGACTGGTGCCACTACTGAGAAGGCCCTCTGTCTGGTGTGTGTGTCTGTGTGTGTGTGTGTGTGTGTGTGTGTGTGTGTGTGTGTGTGTGTGTGTGTGTAAGCCTGGTGGGGAATGTGGGGTGCATAGAATTAACAAAGGAACAAAGGAACTCAGAAAAGGGGCTGGCAAGTTGGGGCACGGGAACGATCAAACTCATTTCTTGTAACTCGAAGCCATTGGTTTGAGTCCTACCCTCCAGAGCAGGAGAAAACAAGATTGTTCCCTCTTCCATGTGACGGCCCTTGAGAGATTTGAAGATAGCTATCATATCTCCTCTCAGTCTCCTCATTTCCAGGCTAAACATACCCAACTACCTCAACTGTTTCTCATAAGGCTTGGTTTCCAGGCCCTTGATCATCTTAGTTGCCCCCTCTTCCATCTAGATGGAACTAGGTGAGCCATTGGCTTGAACCAACTCGGCTCTTCTAACATTCTTTGTCTTTTTTAGGTCCACAATATGTGCATTTCCCCAAACAACACAGAGTTGTGCCATTCACCTGCAGCAGTAGGACCGGAATCAGACAATATAGAGGGATCTGAGGGCTTTGCATGTCCCTGCAGAATTCAGGAACCACGATTGCTTAATCTTGCAGATTGCCTTGCAGAGGTATTAGAAAGCATTGTGTTTTTCCCACTCAGTACATTTCCACTGTTCCATTGGAAAACCTGCTTGGGGGAACCCCAACAAACAATAAAGCCTGTCTTCTCTGCATTTGCCTACCCCCCCCACCTCCCAAGCTGTCAACACAACTATATGCAACAAATTGCTGAATTTGGAAAAAATTCCTCTGTTGAGAACATTTGGATGTAAGAGAGCTCTGCTGGGTTTGACCAAAGGCCTATCTAGTCCAGCATCTTGCTCATGAAGTGGCCAGAAAGAGTCCCAAGGGAAGCCAGCAAGCAGATAAATAGGTACTGCTACAGCGGGAAGGTAAATGGCAGCTTTGTCATGCTGGCCACATGACCTGGAAGCTGTACGCCAGCTCCCTCGGCCAATAATGCGAGATGAGCGCCGCAACCCCAGAGTCAGTCACGACTGGACCTAATGGTCAGGGGTCCCTTTACCTTTACCCTCGAGTCAGATTAAAGAGGACTGGAACCTTAATGGAAAAGGCCATAGCTTGCAAATGGTTCCAGGTTCAATCCAGGTAGAACTGAGAAAAGACCCATGTCTGAAAGCCTCAAGAGCTGACCTATACAGTTTTACTGACCTATACAGGCCAGTGGTCCGACATTGTATAAGGCGGTTCCCTCTGTTTCTATCCTCTCAAATAATCAAATCATCAAGCAAAAAATTTGTAAACAAGGGCCCACAATTTCTTTTTTTAAAAAAATAATTTTTATCAAATTTCTGTTTTACATTTTATAATATTCACTTAGACAACCTTCAAATGTCAAGGATTTCCCTTCTTCTCTTTCCATGGTTCATTTTGCACAACACAAATACCTGCATATTTTATAAAAACTAAAACATTCCGTATTCCATTATTCCATCCATAGAAACTTATTTACACTGTTGAATTTATCTTCAATGCTGCTAGCATTTTCAAATAAACACAATTTTCTTCCATATATTCATTAAACATCTTCCAATCTTCTCTAAATGTATGTTCTTCTTGTTCTCTTATTCTATATGTTAGGTCCACAAACTGCATATATTCCGTCAACTTAAGTTGCCATTCTTCTTTGGTTGGGACCTTGCTCGTCTTCCATTTTTGGGCTAACGAAACACAAGCCGCAGTAGTGGCATACATAAACAACCTTTTCTGACACCTGGGAATTTCCACCTGAGTTATCCCCAATGAAAAGAACTCGGGTGGCAGATGAAGATGATGGACTTTGCAGAACTGGCGAAGCTGACAGGAAAAATCCGAAACCAACATGATCAAGCAGTCTGAAAGGATTGGAGTAAATTTATACGATATTTGAAAAATTATTGTAAGCAATTAACATCACTAGCAGGGTTGTCTGATGACTTGCAATGAGAAATCTTCTATCTTTCTATATTTATTTGAATTTTGAGACATTCTGTAACAAGTCTAATTAGAATTGGAAAATGTATAAATAGCAATGATATAAAGGTTAATTTTGAAAGCCATGAGGCGGGAAGGAAGTCGATAGGCTCTAAAGCAGGCACCCCCAAACTGTGGCCCTCCAGATGTTTTGGCCTACAACTCCCATGATCCCTAGCTAACAGAACCAATGGTCGGGGGAGATGGGAATTGTAGTCCAAAACATCTGCAGGGCCAAAGTTTGGGGATGCCTGCTCTAAAGCATGGGTAGGCAAACTAAGGCCCGGGGGCCAGATGCAGTTCAATCGCCTTCTAAATCCGGCCCGTGGATGGTCTGGGAATCAGCTTATTTTTACATGAGTAGAATGTGCCCTTTTGTTTAAAATGCATCTCTGGGTTATTTGTGGGGCATAGGAGTTCGTTCATTTCCCCCCCTTCAAAATATAGTCCGCCCCCCCTGCACAGGGTCTGAGGGGCAGTGGACCAGCCCCCTGCTGAAAAAGTTTGCTGACCCCTGCTCTAAAGAGCCAGGGCGGTATGGTGGATAATGACAATGGGAATGTATAACATAAATGGAAAATAAATAAAAATTATACAAACAAAACAAAAAGGATTCTGGGGTTTTTTTGGGGGGGGGGGAGAAAGTACTTTTAAATATTTTTTTTCCATTCATTATGATTATCTTTTACCCTTTTACAGGTCCACCACATATGATAGAACGTACCCCCAGTCTCATTACATCTCCAACAATTTCTATTTCCAATTGGTGATGGGACAGTCTGCTTTCCCCCAGGATATTTTGCAAGCAAAGCCACGAAAGTGATGCTGGTTCAGGAAACACATTTACCTGAAAGCAAACTGCACCATAGTTAACAATCCTCCTCCATTTCCTCCCTATGGAAGGAGGTTAGGAAATTGAAGGGGTGTTGGTGGTGGTTGGCTGGAAGGCTATTATCTGATCTGTTCTGGTATTTTTATGAACGTAAAAGTCCAGTGACTTCAAATGGACACATTTTTGGGGGCATGATTGTACAGGACTCACACCAGGGTGGTCTGTTCTGAAACAGTCAGGATTTCTGCAAAGAAAATAAATCCCCATTGTTTCACCCATTTCAAAAGCTGCCTGCAGCACCTTAAATTCCGGCTTTCACAATGAAGGGTGTGCAAAGACAAATAAAGCAACAATATGTGTGTGTTTGTGTGTGTGTGTGTGGGGGGGGGCTGGCCATTTTTTTTCATGGCCAAAAAACAGAATAGGCAGGACCTCTTCCAACCATGCCAGCGCCCCAAAACTCTAATGTGATCGCGAATGTGCAGCAATGCGCACACACTTCCTAGCCTTTTCGTCATGCTCTTAATTCCAAGCAAAGTGGGGTACCAGTTCAAAGTGCCGGTTTTGACCTATAACCTTCACATTCCAAAACAATATGCAAAACTGAAAAACATCAGTCCTTCAGAATTTGTGCTGTTCTGAACTTTGCAGTGCTGTTCCTCCGGCTGAGGAATTGTATACAGAAAATACCAGGGACAAGATGCCCCTATTAGTGAAAACAATGTGCATGAGACTAGGGCAATGTTGCTTTGCAAAAATGTGTCTATTAGGCAAAATTGCACAGAGAATGTGAATATCAGGAGAAACTAGCACTTCTTTGTCATCAATTTTGTTTCATCAATTTTGTTGCAGCTTGCACCGAGAACCACTGGATGGCAATGTTCTGCAGCTACCTTTTTGGAACAGAGACGATTCGAGGGTAGGCATGATATCATTGCTCTGCAAATCCCCGCCGGGTTGTAAATATAACTTATTTTGAAATGAGTTAGAGGGGAGAGAGAATTTGCATTGCTTAAATAAATATGGCACCAAATCATTAATACAAAAGTTAAAAAGAGCTGGAGCCATCAGTTAATATGGATAGACAATGGGCAACTGAATAGAGAATTGCTGCATTTGACAGAGGGGGAAACCTAAACTGAAATCAATGGAAAGTGTAAGGAGCCTTGTTAAGGACTGGCTGCAATATCATCAGTTACATGAAATGTTTAAAACAGAGAGGAAAAATGGTTTTTTGGACCAAAGTTCACAATTTGAAAAAGAACTTATACAAAACAAAGAAAAACTTTTATCCAAAATGTTCCTAGAATTGTCTTCCCTCTGCTCCATTATCGGTAGTCCCAATGCTTGCTGCTGGGTTTTTTGAATATTCAGATTTCTTGTTTTTGAGCAGAATCTTATATTCCAGCCTACATTTGATCAAATTTTCCATGGATTCCTCTGATGGATTCTTAATCCCCAATTGCCTCAAGGAGAACTTTTTTAGCCGCTTTGCATTGACCATCAAGGCAATGTATGTAGTTATCAATTGTAGAAGTTATCAAATAAGGGCTTGAGCTCTGTGGCAATTTGCTGGAAGACATCAACAGGATCTGAAGGTTTGCTCATAAAAAAGGTGATGCAAGCTTGTCGGATGATTACTAAATAGTGTCTCTCAAATATTGCTGCTCAATCTGTGAGACCATTTCGGTCTTTTCCTGTCCTGTATTTCTCCACTCACGCTTGCCGGTTGCCGGTATGCATTCTATTACAAGATTTATGGTCACTGGTATTGGAAAGTGGCTGCCTTCCGTTTGTTCTAAGACTTCAGAAGTGTTCGCAAAAGTAAATAATGACTACAATGTGATTGATAGCACATATACTGACCCTTAGACTTCCATGAAGGATATAGAAACTATGTTGGAATATAAATTCCAACAATTTCAGGCCCTTTGCTGCTCCAAAGAACAATGAGAGGTTAGGAAAATATCTCCCAAGTCTAAGTCTAAAGGTAGCAAGAGACCCTCCACAATTGCTCCAATTCGGGCATCGAAATTTCCACAAAAAAGTACAAAAGCTATGTGGAATTTATGAGCGATTTGCTCCCATAGGGATGTTAAATCTGACCGAATTTTGGCGGTCAGTGACCAGTCTATTAGTAGGGGGAAGGCAGATATTTATACAGAAAAGCAAAGTTCCTGATCCAGTTTTGATTTGTATGAGCAAAATGCAATTATTTTGCATTCCAAAACCTGCTATCTTGACTTCCACTGCTAATTCAGATGATGTAAAGGAAGTCGAGCTCCCACTTCCTTGGCCCTTTTTATATTTCTTAACGGCGAAAAGAATTATAACCGTGTAAGTTGACGGGGGTAGGGGAAGGGTTAAGTTCATGAGACCAAGTCTTTTGCAAACATATTATATCCTTGTGAACCACCCTAATACTACTACTATTAATATCCAAATGCAGGAGCATACAAATGAAATCCTTATCCACCTTCTTAGAGAGGCAAAGGTATTTGAATATTATTAGGCTAGATGACAGTCTTATAATATACAGGTTGAGCACGACTCCTCCTTCCTCTCCATTTGTCTTTCCCAGACTGCAATTATCTTTCTCTTGGAAGCACAGGGAAGAAATATCTCACTTGCAATTGGAGGTGGCGGTGGGGATTATTTGCACAATCTTTTGATTTGAAAAACAGCCTTTGGTCAGCAAAGTATGAATTAGAGACCAAGATTTATCTCGTAGATCTGGATCCTAAAAGGTTAGCTTGATACTGCCTCTCTGGTCGTAATTAGACAGGTATTTACAATGTAAAGCATTTCCTACATCCAGTGGCTTAAATTCCTGCTTGCAGTTCAGATTCTGTTTTCATTATTCCGTTGGATTTCTTCATTGGCCAGTTACGAATGACCACCTGTAGAACATCTCAGGGACCTCTTTCTATAAGCATCGTCATTGGAATTTGGCCCTGCGCATAATTCACTGCCTTTCCAAGCATGTTTACTAATCCATCATTTACTACTTTCCCCTTCCATCTCACAGTGTCAACTGGATTCGGAGTGTCAATCTGGATTCAGTGAAGAAGAGGAATGGAATTGGGTACCATCTGTATGTGGTATTTAGCACATGCTAAAATCTTAGGTGTGCATGTCTACTTAGAAGCAAGCTTAAGTGAGCTTATGGTAGCTTCTACAGTGGTGCCTTGGTTCTCAAATGCCCTGGTACTCAAACAACTTGGAACCCAAACACTGCAAACCCGGAAGTAAGTGTTCCGGTTTGCAAACTTTTTCCGGAAGCCAAATGTGCTCCATTTTGAGTTACAGCTAGGTAGCCGTGTTGGTCTGGATCGAAGTAAAATAAAAAAAATTCCTTCAGTAGCACCTTAAAGACCAACTAAGTTTTTATTTTGGTATGAGCTTTCGTGTGCATGCACACTTCTTCAGATACAGTGAAATGGAAGTTTCCAGGCACTTATGTAGAGAAGGGGTGGGGAGGGTGGGGAGGGGGAGGGGGGATCACTCAGAAGGGTGGTGGAAATGGGTGATTGACTGACTGATAGCTGTTGATGACCGGAAACGACTGCAAATGGTTTTGCATGAAAAAGCAAGGGTTGAGATGGCTGAAGATCGCTTATCATGTATAATGAGATAAGAATCCGATATCTCTGTTCAAACCAGGTCCCTCCATGGTTTTGAGCTTGGTGATAAGTTGCAATTCAGCAACTTCTCTTTCCAGTCTATTTCTGAAATTCTTTTGTAGTAAGACAGCTACTTTGAGATCTTGTATAGAATGTCCTGGGAGATTGAAGTGTTCTCCTACTGGTTTTTCTGTCTTCTGGTTCCTGATGTCAGATTTATGTCCATTTATCCTTTGGCGTAGGGTTTGGCCTGTTTGTCCAATATAGAGAGCTGAAGGGCACTGTTGGCATTTGATGGCATACACAATGTTAGAAGATGAGCAATTAAATAGTCCTGAGATGGTATGTTGGATGTTGTTGGGGCCAGTAATGGTGTTGTCTGGGTGTATGTGGCAGCAAAGTTGGCATCTGGGTTTATTGCAGGCTCTGGTACCAGTGTCCATGTTAAGTCTGGTGGTTGTATTATTGTGGGTGAGGAGTTGTTTAAGATTGGGTGGCTGTCTGTAGGCAATGAAAGGTCTTCCTCCCAGAGCTTGAGAAAGGGAGCTGTCATTGTCCAGGAGAGGCTGTAGATCTCTGATGATGCGTTGTACTGTTTTAACTTGGGAGCTGTATGTGATGACTAGTGGTGTTCTGTTATTTTCTTAAACAACTCCTCACCCACCAGAGCCTGCAATAAACCCAGATGCCAACTTTGCTGCCACATACACCCAGACAACACCATTACTGGCCCCAACAACATCAGCTATTGTTTTTAAAAGTGTGGAGCGGATTAATCCATTTTGCATTTCTTTCTATGGGAAAGCGCACCTTGGTTTTGGAACGCTTTGCTTTTGGAACGGACTTCCGGAACGGATTACGTTTGAGAACCAAGGTACCACTGTACTTGTGGGTATTGGATAGCAGCCCAGATGTCAGCTGGGCTTAAATGATGTCTAATTTAAGCTAAAGCATCACTCCCCCCTGCACTCGCAGACAGAAACCTCGAATCCTTGCACAATGCTTCTGCATCTGAAGGGAGAAAGAGGAAGCTGTTGCTCGGAAGTTAAAAAATGGGTGTTGTTTGCTCATCGCCAATCACAATGCTAGTTCCTGAAGGCAGAGAGGCTGGGTTGCTCCATGTAGATTGACTTGTGGCTGTTTTATGCTGCAGCATGTTGCGTGGGGCTGTTGGAAGGCATGCAGGAAACTGTCCACAGGAGGCCAAGTGAATCTGCAGCCAGACAGCACCAGAATGGAACAAGGAATACCCCAAATCTTGAGTTGATTGCTTTCCTCAATCTGAGATGTGGAAAGAAAAGTGTGTGTGTGTGTGTGTGGGAGAGAGGGGGGTGCTCAGGTATTGGGGGGGTTAAATCAGCTGATGAATAGGGCCAAAACCCTGCTCAGTTTGGCTGTGTGCACTCAATCTCTTGCTGAGAACAGCTATGCATAGCCTAAGTGCAACGCAGGGCTATTTGAAAGCCCTTTTGCAAGCCGCCCTGCGCTGGTCTTTCAAAGGTTTAAGGAGCAGCACGGGGCTGTTTGCAAAAGGGCTTTCAAGTAACTCCCAATGACGCAACGAAATCCCAACAGCCAGGGTTTCAAATCACAGCATCACCCAGGAGTGCCAACTTGAGTAAAATATTGGGACAGGGGGCAGGTAAGCTCCACCCCATATAATCAATCACACAACAGGGCTCATGCACACCATTTGAATGGCAATGCCCATCTACTTGGGTTGTGGCCCCCTCAAATATTTTTGAGGGGACAGGCTAAAGACCTCTTGGCCCCTCAGAGTTGGCTCCTATGATGTCACCTAACACCACTGCGATATCAGGTGATTGACAGGTGGCCTGTGTTGCTGACATGTTGAATTTGGCCCTCCGGGGATAAGGGTGTTACTGATCCGGGTGGCTCTGTTCCAAGGGTGGAAATCATTTTCATCCTAAGAGCTGCCTTATTTTATGGCCCGTATTCTGGGGGTGTTGCATGGCAGCAAAAGGTGGGGCAAGATATAAAAATAGACAGAGCAATTAATGTAAATGTTACCTTTGTAAACTAGGCAACACTGATTCACCATCCCTGTTCTGTGCATTCCTTGAAACCTGAACAGGTCTAATAAATTATGTGATGCCCTGTTTGGCGCAAGAGATCTCTTTCACTGTAGTCCAGCAAGCCTCAGAGAAGCCGGACAAAATCAAGGACCGACAGGCTGCATATAAAATCCAAACAGGGAAGAGCTCTCTGGCATGACACATTTACAAGGGTACAAACTTCTGTGGCTGCAGGAAGTGTTATTCTGAGTCACAGGGTGTGTGTGTTGTAAGTGGTGAGATTAGAAATGAAAAGTACAAATGTTAATGATCACATAACTGACTGTTGTACATCATAAAACAGGTGGTAACTGGCATTCACCAGCCAATTAACACGAATCCTTTCTCCCGAGTCAAATCTACAAGTGCCAACTTGAATAAAAATCTACAAATAAAATAAAATAAAATCTACAAATATGCATCCTTTGCTCAGGGATGCCCACTTGGTGCTCATTTTCATGGGAGGCTGAAATGTTTACAATTGCCCCTCCCCAAACCAAAACCCCATACATATTCATACATGGAAAGCACTATGGTACCACTTTAAAAACTATGGCTTCCCCCAAAGAATTCTGGGAGCTGTAGTTCGTTGAGGCTGTAGTTCATTGAGGGTGCTGAGAGTCGTTAGGAGACCATTATCCCCCTCCCAGAGCTACGGTTCTCATAATAATTCAACCATCAACCCCTCTTCCTAGAAATTATAGCTCTTTGAGAGGAGTCGTGTCGGGAGGTATCTCAACAATTCTCAGCACCTTTTACAGCTCCCAGAATTCTTTGGGAGAAGCTATGATTGTTTAAGGGGACACGGTGGCAGTGTGGTCTAAACAACAGAGCCTAGGGCTTGCCGATAGGAAGGTCGACAGTTCGAATCCCCGCGACAGGGGATGAGCTCCTGTTGTTCGGTCCCAGCTTTTGCCCACCTAGTAGTTCGAAAGCACATCAAGTGCAAGTAAATAAATAAATAGGTACAGCTTCGGCGGGAAGGTAAACGGCATTTTTGTGCACTGCTCTGGTTCTGCCAGAAGCGGCTTAGTCATGCTGGGCATATGACCTGGAAAAAACTGTTTGCGGACAAACTCCAGCTCCCTCGGCCTATAGAGTGAGATGAGCATGCAACCCCAGAGTCATCTGCGACTGGACCTAACAGTCAGGGGTACCTTTACCTTTTTATGATTGTTTAATGGTGTTATTATAGAGCTTTAAAACCCATGATGCTGACCTTTAAAGCCCTAAACAGCCTCGGTCCAGTATACCTGAAGGAGTGTCTCCACCTCCATCGCTCTGCCCGGACACTGAGGTCCAGTGCCGAGGGCCTTCTGGCGGTTCCCTCACTGCAAGAAGCCAAGTTGCAGGGAACCAGGCAGAGGGCCTTCTCGGTGGTGGCGCCCGCCCTGTGGAACACCCTCCCACCAGATGTCAAAGAGAACAACATCTACCAGACTTTTAGAAGACATCTGAAGGCAGCCCTGTTTAGGGAAGCTTTTAATGTTTAACAGACCATTGTATTTTAATATTTTGTTGGAAGCTGCCCAGAGTGGCTGGGGAAACCCAGCCAGATGGGCAGCGTATAAATAATAAATTATGGTGATGGTGATGTGGATTTGGTCTGAATATTTCAATGTCTCATTGGATTTTGATGCCACTGAACATGGTATCCTCTTGGACCGGGGGGCGGGGGGCGGGGGGTGGTGCGGGGAAGTGCCTCCCTATTTGTTTTGTCCACCCCATGCATCTATTATTAGAGAAAGGAGTGCTTGCTTCTGGTGTGAGCCTTAAGGAAGAGCGCGCCCAAGCCATTGTCACTAAACTGCAACAACCAGTACTTTCCCTTGTATCTGTCCTGCTCCCACCATGAAATTAAGGAAAGGTCTACAAAATACCTTTACAGCGTACACACAGGAGAATGTAGAAAGACAAGAAAAACAAGAGGGGTGTGTGTGTGTGTGTGTGTCCCGTTTCGAACATGAGCTAATTTCACAAGGTTGCATTGCGCACGGAGGCCGTGGGGTTTGAGGTCTGGCCTGTTGCTCACACATTCCCTTGCTTCACGGACTTCTATGCCACCTCACACCACAATTGCTTCAGAGAGTGTCTTCAGAGCACAACACAAACTTTTGCAGAGCAAACATTTGGTAACCTGGGCCAGTCATTACACTTTAATAGGATGTAGAAAACTTCCTGTGTGCTGGTGGCAGTCTGTTCCCAAGTAAGAGTGGAGGATAAATTCAATTCGGTCAGCATTTAAAGGCTAACCTATCAAACTTTTCAGAATGATATGCAAAGCGAAACGCTGGCATCCTTCGAAATTCTCGCTTCTCTGAATTTTGTGACGCCGTTCTCCAGCCAAACAGTGACCACATTTGCATTGTACATTTAAAATACTATGATGCCGCTTTAAAAATCCATGGCTTCACCCAAAGAATTGTGGGAACTGTAGTTTGTTAAGAGTGCTTGGTTTCGTTAGGAGACCCTGTGAAGAGGAATTGATTGTTAAACCACTCTGGGAATTGTAGACCTGAGAGAGGAATAGGGGTCTCCTAACAACTTTCAGCACCCTTTACAAACTACAGTTCCCACAATTCTTTGGGGGAAGAGGATAACTGTTTAAACCAATTGTCACAGTGCTTTATATGTAGGGTGCTAATGCGTCCTTACGGATGCAGCTTTAAACACAGGACACAACCAACCAATGGCATTGGAGGTAACAATCGCCACATTTGTACCATTCGCCTTAAGCTCTATGATACCAGTTCAAACAGTCACGACATCCTCCAAAGGATTCTGGGAGCTGTAGTTTTTTTTAAAGCTTCTGAGAGCTTTTACAAAGTCCCCTTTCCCTATTCCCCATCTCTGAGCTACGCTTCCCAGAGTGGTTTAACAGTCAATCCCTTTTTGAAGGGAACTCAGGGGGTTGTGGAGTTTATTTTATATTTTTTGTTTATTTATCTATTAAATTTGTATACTGCCCTTCATCCAAAGATCTCATGGTGGTTCTCAGGCCACCTGGGGGGGCGGGCGGGGGGCGCGGTGCAGGCAATTTCTCCTCTGAAATTTGGGGGCTGGTGTTGGCAGAGCATGCAAAAAGTAAGAATATAAGCAAAGCCCTGCTGGATCCAGGCCTGTGACCCATCTAGTCCAGAATCCTGTTCTCACACTGCCCACCCAGATGGCGCAAAGGGAAACCTCCAAACAGGACCTAAACACAAGAGCAGCTCTGTGGAGGCAGAGCCCAGTCATCGTGGCTCATAGCCTTTTCTATCCGTATCCTCCATGAATTTGCCCAGTCCTCTTTTAAAGTCAACACAAGTTGGTGGCCATCACCACCTCCTGTGGCAGAGAGTTCCACAGTTTAACGTGTGAAAAAATTCTTTTATCTGTCCTTTTCTGGGCACAGGGAGGTAGCCGTGTTGGTCTGACGTAGTAAAAAAAAAAAATCCTTCCAGCATAAGAAGCTGCAGTGTGTCAGATCAGACCACTGGTCAGTATTACCTGCACTGACTGGCAGCAGCTGTTTAGCATTTCAGGGAAGGGTCATTCCCAGATGGACTGTATAACTGTTCAGGAAAAAAACCCTAAAATTTTCAGCAGAGAATATTCTTCTGAACTATATACTTACCATATGGAAGTTAACAACTGGACAACAAAACTGGTTTTTATGCGCTCTAATGGTAGCCAAGGTAGATACTGATGAGCTGGAAGAGTAAAGACAATATATCGTTTGATAATATGATAACATATCGTTATCGTTTGATAATATGATAACAATATACCAATATATTGTTTGATAATATGATAACAATGGTTAAAAACCATTGTAAACAGTTAAAATCATTAGTGGGATTGGAATAACACTTGTAGTGTAAGGATGGACTTTGGACATAATGGAGATATAAAAATTTGGATTATTATAAAAGATGCAGAAGGAAAGGATTAACAAGAAGATCCACAAAGGGGAGGAGGAAAGTCCAGGAGATTCTTTGGAATCTTACTTTTATATATGATGTTGTTATGTGAATATCAATTTTAATCTGGAAAATCAAACACACACACACACACACACACAACCACACACACGATAATATAACACCTGCAGCCGACAAACGGACTGCTTACAGGCATAGACTCTTCTTGGATAAATAGGGCAATATTTGGAACAAGTGTATACAAAATGCAGTAGCATATTAATATTTACATTAGGTAAAGGGTAAAGGATTCCTGGATGGTTAAGTCCAGTCAAAGGCGACTATGGGGTTGCAGCGCTCATCTCGCTTTCAGGCCGAGGGAGCCGGTGTTTGTCCACAGACAGCTTTCCGGGTCATGTGGCCAGCATGACTAAACCGCTACTGGTGCACGGAGGACCATGACGATTGCCAGAGTGCATGGAAATGCCGTTTACCTTCCCACCGGAGCGGTACCTATTTATCTACTTGCACTGGTGTGCTTTAGAAAACCACTTCCGCTAACACGGAGGTGGGGTTGTGGGCTTGGCCCGACAGAACTCTCGCGATGGGGGCTGAGATTCAGCCCTCTCGCGAGAAGGGACTCCCCGCCACGTCATAAGCAGGCTGGCCAATCGGGTCAGCCGGGGCGGGGCTTCAGTCCTTTTAAACTGGGACGGGGCGGGAACGCGTCCTCTTTCGCCCCGGTTTTGCGGTTAGGCATTGGAAATTTGCATAAGAGAAATGGGGGGGGCAGATTGCGTCATCCTCTGCCCGCAATTTGGAGATTTAACCCCGTTAAAGGGGTTCCGGGGGCGGTTGCTTTGTCCTGGGCCTACGGAGGTCAGGGCCTTAGGGCACCCCCCAACGGTGGCCACAGGAGGTGTCTCAGTAGATTTACATCACTGGGCTCCTGTCTGGTGGTTAATTTCTCCCAGACTGTAACACACGGGTTACAGTCAGATATAGTCGGTTAGGTTCCAATGCCTAAGCCAATACCGCTCAACATCCGAAACCAATAAAGTTGTGGCCTTTTCGCCCACTTAAATCTATTTCACTGTGTCCTGTGTTTTATTTCCTGGGGAGGGAGGGACATTGCTACACAACTGCTAGCTTGGCAGGAGCTGGGACCGAGCAACGGAAGCTCACCCCATCGCGGGGATTCGAACTGCCGACCTTCTGATCAGCAAGCCCAAGAGGCTCGGTGGTTTAGACCACAGCGCCACCCGCAACTCTAATATTCACATTAGAATTAGGATAATAATATCAAATTTATAAACGAATGTATGGGTTAGGGTATTTTTGTATATAGTCATATAATGTGTTTCCACCCCGCTCCCTAAAAATGTCATTCCCAGACCTACCTGGAGATGAAGGAGATTGAACCCATGACCTTTGCATACAAAACAGATGGTTTTAGCACCGTGTTACAGAAATGAGGAATTGTTCCGAGCTATGTCACAATTCCCCCCGCCCAAATACAGGTCTTTGCTTGTCCTTTGCAATGGCTAGAAGAGGAAGGAAACGCTTCCATTTAGGTTTCTCAAGGAGTTTGTCTGTTCAGTCTTAATCTGGGAACAAGTGTGTGCAAACATGCCCAGCAGTGGTGGTGCAATGAGAGGAGGTTGTGCTTTGCCTGGATAGGTGGAAGTACTCAGAGTTGGTCAAAAGGTCACTGGGTTGTGGAGAAGGAGTGACGGCTGGCATCAGAGGTCAGCATGGTGGTGCCCTGCCATGTGGTGGGCCAAGGACTGTTAAGTAGAGCAATTTAATTCACTGAAATTGTAAATGCCAGTATGCATTGCTATGTACATTTGATTGGTTGGGAACTGGATTCTAGAGAGTCGTTCTCAAGCAATGGGCTAATGTTGGCCAAATGGGAGGTTATCTGGGAAAGGAGAGACTCCATTTTTGCGTGAAGCAAGATGACTGTGCTTCAGGATCCACTGTGAACACTGCTATGTTGAATGGAGCATTGGGGTGCTTCTTCTCAGCTTGAGAGAAAGAAAGCAAAGCTGCAGGAGAAGGGGAAATGGAAATCAATCATAGGGGCTACAAGGCATGGCATAACTGAGATACAGAAGGCTGAGCTCTGGGAAGAGGAAAATGCAGTTCGGAAATTAGGAGAAGAGACTCTAAGCCCAGGCTTGGACAAGCATGTGACTGTACATACTATGTTTTGATTCACCTGTAAGTTTCTGCAAGTAAAGTTTTTGAATGTTAAGTCTGGTCATTGGTTAAATTTCCAAAGAAGGGTGCCAGTCATATATACGATTTGAGCTTCTAAACTGTGTTTTTGCTACCCTTACTTCAACACGTACACACTTTCTTCTTAAGGGTGAAAGGATCATTAACTGCTCAAAAGCCAGGGGAGTTTGAAAATACAAGAGAAGCATTGCTGGGTTTTTAATAACTCCACTCTCTGGCCTCTTGTTCAGAGATTGGCAAGGAGAACTGAACATGAACAGAGAGCTAGGCACTACGAAGGGAAGGAGACATGCTAAAGAGCTGGGAGATGGCGAGCCAGCTATGTAGGGCAGCTAGGTAGGGCAAATGTCTTGGAATCGTGCAGGGAGAAGCATGTTTTATGGGAGGGAGAGACTCTAAGCCAGGGGTCAGGAAACTTTTTCAGCAGGGGGCCGGTCCACTGTCCCTCCCACCTTGTGGGAGGGTGGACTAGATTTTGAAAAAAATAATGAAGGAATTCCTATGCCCCACAAATAACCCAGAGATACTGTATATTTTAAATAAAAGCACACATTCTACTCATGTAAAAACACCAGGCAGGTCCCACAAATAACCCAGATATGCATTTTAAATAAAAGGACACATTCTACTCATGTAAAAACACACTGATTCCCGGACCATCCACGGGCTGGATTTTAGAGGGCGATTGGGCTGGATCTCGCCCCCGGGCCTTAGTTTGCCTACCCCAGCTCTAAGCCCATGTGACTGTAAAAACTATGTTTTAATTCATCTATAAGCTTCTGCAAGTAAATTTTTGAATGTTAAAGTCTGGATATTGGTTTAATTTCCAAAGAAGGGTGTCAGTCATATATATGATTTGAGCTTCTTACCCTTACTTGGCTCAGGCTCATTCATAAAAGAAGTGGACCACACACAAGAAACCAGTGGATTAGATCAATGGGGATAACATAACCGGATCACCCCCTAAGGGAAAATAATGCAAATTCATTTCCTGTGCTTCCCGCCAACACAGGTGCGATGATAACAGTCTAGTAGCCACCAGTCATAAATGCTGTTAAGCAAGAGGTTAACACACAACACCTAGGGTATTTGTATTCTGTCGGCACACACAAGGTGTCAATTGGCAATAAAGCACGCTCTGGGGAAAGCTGCACGAATACTTTTTTCCATGGCCTTTACTGATGCAGATGCAATGGTTACAAGCTGGTGAACACCCTCCGTCAGTGCTGATAAGGAAGCAATTAAACTGCACACAAAAACACGTGCGTACCCAAACATTTGCACGTAAAAACAGACACTCCCGTGCCCTAGGTCAATAGCAATCATTTGGCAGAGACCCTGTGTCATTGTCATAACAAGGCAGCTTTGTGTTGCCAACATCCTTCCCCTCCCAGTAAAACTAAATCAATTTTTTTTAAAAAAAGCAAAACTGATCCACTTACTGACATTGATGAACAGGTCTTCTACCTGTTGCAACATCTGGTCAAAGTCAGGAGGAAAACAATCCATTGACAGGTGGCCGATTTGGCATGTCTCGCTAGTTCCTTAAGCGATACAAAGGGGTTGGGTGTGACCAGTGTTTTGATTTGATCCCTTGTCGCTCATCCAAAATTATACACAAAGAGGATCCACAACACAAACACAGACAGACGCAATCCGACAAGTATTCCATTTCAGAACCACATCTTCCAGCAAAGTGGAGGGAACTTAAAGCACCCCAAAAAGCTAGGTGAGGGGTATGGATGGATGGAGCGAGCCATCATACCCACCCACCCCCGTCTTTCATTTTTCCAGTCAAAAATTCAGATCTCCACGTTTCTGTAGCAATTTTCAAGTTTGTTTTCTTTTAAGAAATCTTCCTGAAAATTCGCCAGCATTTAAGTGCAAATTTCTCCTAAAAACGCTTTTTTGTTTGTTTGCAGTTGTTACTAATGCACATATTTTTTGCGTGTACAAGAAATCTGTCCTAACTGATTGCATTTCCGTACATTATTAGGGTTCCCTGCCTTCCACTCCATCAATTCCAATGGGCACCACCACCACTAGGGCTAACTAATACAGTACCCTTCAGGTTCTTTCTTTTCAGGCTTCTTCACCTGCTTACTTCTTCATGCAGTGCAGCGTTAAACTACAGAACTCCCTCCCACAAGAGGCAGGGGTGGCCAACAACTTGGATGGCTCTAAAAAAAGAATTGGACAAATTCTTTTTGAAAAAACCCAATTCAATCTTTATTATTTATTAAATATATACAGTGGTCCCTCGAATTACGAATTACTCGACATCCATAGGTTTCGACTTATGAACGGGACAAATGGCCGCATGCTTACGATTTTTTCTACATCCAAACGAAAACCGTTGGCGTCTTTAAATGCGGTTTCCTCGACTTACGAATTTTTACATGCGGTTTCCTCGACTTACGAATTTTTCCGAATATTTTTTTCCTGTGGGAAACTGCGTTTCGACTTCCGAACTTTTCGACCTACGAATGTGCATTCGGAACGGATTAAGTTCATAAGCCGAGGGACCACTGTACATTTATACAACATTTATACAACACTCTCTATTTTTGTTTGTAACGAAAAAGAAAATGATGGCAACTGAAGCAAAGATACTTTGTATTCCTCACAATACACATGACATTACAATTTATGAAAAAAGAGAAGAAGAAAAATAAAGAAAAGAAAAGATAAAATAAAATTAAGAAAAGATAAAATAAAATAAAGAAGAAAAAGTAGCTGATGTTTTAAAAAAGACTTCCAAACATTCTCATTGTACGTTATCTGTTAAATACACCTTTATCACACAGTTACTTATTTCTTCTATTTTTTTTATCATATTTCTATGTAAATTGTCAATTACCTTTATATACTGCAAGGCTCACTCTAGGTCTGCCAGGAGATTACCCTTTATACATTGGTTCTTCAAATATTCTTTAAATATTCTCCATTCCTTGTGGACTTTTTGTTTTGTTTGGCCTCTAACTCTTCCCGTCACCTTCGCTAGCTGCAAGTATTCTACCATTAATGTTTGCCAGTCTGCAAATTCATGGAGGGCAAGGCGGCTAAAAGCTTCTAGCCATCATGGCCAAGCTCTGCCTCCATGGTCAGAGGCAGTCAAGTTTCTGAATACAGTCGTACCTCTACTTACATATCCATCTGGATATGGAATCTTCAGGTTACGGCCATGGCAGACCTGGAAGTGTATACTTCCGGGTTTTGCCCAGCGCGCATGCGCAGAAATGCTCTTCATGCCTTGCACATGTGCAGAAGCGCTCAACCGTGCTGCGCACCTGCACAAAAGCGCTCAATTGCACCGTGTGCGCGCGCAGAAGTGCACCCCTATTTACGTAATTTTCGGGCGGTGAATGGACCCCCAGAACGAATTAGGTTTGTATCCGGAGGGTCCACTGTACCAGTTTCTGGAAGCCACAGGAGGGGAGAGTTGTTCTTGAACTCATGTCCTGCCTTGGGGGCTTCCCAAAGGCATAGGATTGGCTGCTGAAATGCTGAATTAGATGGCCTATTGGCCCAAACCAGGGTCCCCAAACTAAGGCCTGGGTGCCGGATGCGACCCAATCACCTTCTAAATCCGGCCCGCAGACGGTCCGGGAATCAGCATGTTTTTACATGAGTAGAATGTGTCCTTTTATTTAAAATGCATCTCTGGGTTATTTGTGGGGCACAGGAATTCGTTCATTTTTTTTTTTTTTTGAAATATAGTCCGGCCCCCACAAGGTCTGAGGGACAGTGGACCGGCCCACTGCTGTAAAAGTTTGCTGACCCCTGACCCAAACCAACAGGGCTTCCCTTTTTCTTTTCAATCTATTTCTGTTGAAACTTTTCAGCATGCGATATAACAAAAACAGATTAATCAAAATATTTTTTTTAAAAAAAAGATCCCAAGAAAGAGAGAGAAAATGACATACATACATAATCCTCTATTACAGGTAGAACTTAACTGCTGTGTGACATTAAAGGGGGTGGACCCTCCCAGCTCTCACCTAGGAGCTTTCCTTCTTTTCCCCAGCCTCCCACCCTGGGAGATCACCCCTTCCTTGCCTCTCACCTTGCCTTCCTTCCCATCCACCCATCACCTTCCCAGCAGGGCTTTTCTTAAATTCTTTTGCCCTTTAAGGAATGTTTCCCATGAGGGCACCTGCTTGTTCCATGTGAGAACAGGAGGTTGGAACAAATGACCATACCTGCCAAGTTGCTGTCAGAGAAATAAGGGACCGGGCCAGAAATAGCAGAAATAGTAGCGCTGCCGCCATTTTGGAACTGGGCGGAGCATGCTCAGAAGTGACTTTTGATGCTGCTTTGCCCAGTTCCAAAATGGCCACCACGCCAGAAGTCGCACTGCAGCCATTTTGGAACTGGGCAGAGCAGCATCAAAAGTCGCTTCTGAGCATGCTCCGCCCAGTTCCAAAATGACCGCCGCGCCAGAATAAACCAGGGAAAAACAAAAAATCTGTTTTTTCAGCTAGGAACAGCTGGAAAAACAGGGATTTCCCGGGGAAAACGGGAGACTTGGCAGCTATGCAAATGGCTCATTGGCCCAGGGCCGGATTTAGGTTTGATGAGGCCCTAAGCTACTGAAGGTAATGGGGCCCTTTATATGTCCAGCTGTCCTTTGTCAACAACAAATTGTCACTGTTTTTTGTGTTGAATATATGCTAGATGGTAATTTATGGACCTAATAGGTATCTAAAGCCATTTGCACATGCGGAATGTAGGCACCCTATATATAGAAAGGAGCAAACCAGTGATATTTTAGGGAGCAGGCTAGCAGGCGGGGCCCATGACTTACACCATAGGCGCCTACACAACACAAAACACTGTTGCTGTATGTAGGTTTGATTTTATTTTTATCTTATATCTTGAAATGTACATCCAGTTTTTTCCCTTTAATTTTTTTGAGGGCCCCCAAGAGCTATAGCTTGTTTGGCTTATATGTAAATCTGGTACTGATCACACTCCTTGGAGGTCTATAGCTTGTTTAGCTATAGCTTGTTTAGCTTATACATAAATCTGGCACTGCATTGGCCTGATCCAGAAGGCTTTTCTTACATTCTTAAGCCAGACTTAGACCAGGCATCCTTGCACTGGGAGGAGTTTTCTCTCTTAAGTAGGAGAGAAGGTTACCCTACAACTCCAGCTTTTTGCCCCCCCCCATACCATTCGCCATTCATTGTAGAGCTCAATGATGGTAATCATATGGAGCAGGCACCCCCCAAACTCAGCCCTTCAGATGTTTTGGGACTACAACTCCCATCATCCCTAGCTAACAGGACCAGTGGTCAGGGATGATGGGAATTGTAGTCCCAAAACGGCTGGAGGGTCAAGATTGGGGATGCCTGATATGGAGACTTGAGACACTTGGACATTAGAGTGAGTAGCAGCTGTTTGGCGTGTGTGGTGGGGACAAGGAACGTGGGGAGAAAAGCTGTTCAGACAGGTTGCATTCAAAAGTGGATCTAATTAATTCACAATTTCTGAAAAATAAAAATAAACCAGAACTCGGCCATCCCTCAATTCTGTGAATTTTGCAATGCAGTTTTCCAGCCGAGTAAAGTTTTAAAAACTGCACCTGTTAGGGCAATTAGTGAAAATAACTATATTAAGAAATATAGCATATTGAATGCTCTATATTAGGGGAAATTACTTGGAAAAACTGTGCATCCTAGAGAACATTTTGAATACAAAAATGTGTACATTAGCAAAAATTTGCACTCAAATGCTGATGAGTTTTCAGGGTAATAATAATAATAATAATAATAATTGTACCATGCCTATCTGGCTGGGTTTCCCTAGTCACTCGGGGCGGCTCACAATAGAATATCTAAAATATGATACGACATCAAACATTAAAAACCTCCCTGAACAGGGCTGCCTTCAGATATTTTCTAAAAGTCAGGTAGTTGTTTATTTCCTTGACATCCGATGGGAGGGCATTCCACAGGATGGGCACCACTACCGAGAAGGCCCTCTGCCTTGTTCCCTTTAACCTCACTTCTCGCAGGAAGGGAACCACCAGAAGGCCCTTGGTGCTGGACCTCAGTGTCCGGGCTGAATGATGGGGTTGGAGACGCTCCTTCAGCTATACTTGGCTGAGGCTGTTGAGGGCTTTAATGGTCAACACCAACACTTTGAATTGTGCTTGGCTATGTACTGGGAGCCAATGTAGGTATTTCAGGACCGATGTTATGTGGTCTTGGCGGCCACCCCCAGTCACCAGTCTAGCTGCCGTATTCTGGATTAGTTGTAGTTTCCGGGTCACCTTCAAATGCCCCACGTAGAGCGCATTGCAGTAGTCCAAGCGGGAGATAACTAGAGCATGCACCACTCTGGCAAGACAGTCCGTGGGCAGGTAGGGTCTCAGCCTGCGTACCAGATGGAGCTGATAGACAGCTGCCCTGGACACAGAATTGACCTGTGCCTCCATGGACAGCTGTGAGTCCAAAATGACTCCCAGGCTGCGCACCTGATCCTTCAGAGGCACAGTTACCCCATTCAGGGCCAGGGAGTCCTCCACACCTGCCTGCCTCCTGTCCCCCCAAATAAACTTCATAAAATAAAATACATATTAATTGAATTAGTATTTTAGAGCAATATATCAATTTTCAATTAGCATCTCCACAGTGGCCCAATCTCTCTGCGTAAACATTGCTGCGATTTGTCATGCCTAATAAAGGTTATTGCTTGACTGTCCCCCCAAAACAGTACTTCTGTCTTGTCAGGATTCAGTCTCAAACTGTTAGCTGCCATCCATCCTCCAACCACCTCCAGACACTCACACAGGACCTTCACCGCCTTCACTGGTTCTGATTTAAAAATAGAGATAGAGTTGGGTGTCATCCGCATACTGAGGAACACCCAGCCCAAACCCCCTGATGCTCTTTTCCAATGGCTTCATATAGCTGATAAAAAGCATGGGGGAGAGGACAGAACCTTAAGGCCCCCACAAATTAGGTCTGAACACTCATCCCCCAACACCACTTCCTGGTCATGGCCCAGAAGGAAGAAATCACAAACTGATGTGGAAATATGAAAAACTGAATGTAAGGGTGGAAAAAAATGAAAAATGGAGAGAAAATGAAATGCACAGATCTTCCTGTCCCAAGTTGCAGGCAATTCTAGTCCTTCTCAGGGTATAGTCATGAGAAGAATAGACATGGCTAAGGTCCATTAATGTCAGTGGTTCTGCTCTAAGTTATTTGCATGTAACCCATTGGACTCATTCCACTATTGCTGGGGAAAAAACCTTCCCCTGGCATCAATATTTCACCATAAGCTAGGTCACTTCCAGGAAACTTCATGCCCTGCCCATATTCTCAAAAACAGGTTCCATATTAGCTTTATGAGGCTCTAAGTAAACCATACAAATGATTTCCTCATACTATGTGCAAACTTGGTGTTGGTAAATGATGGACTGTGACAGGTCACAAGTTTGTTGGGGAGGGGGAGGAAAGGCCCCCCAAGTGTGTTGCTGAAGGAAGAACTTCACCATATATCTTGAGCAAGAGATGACTGGTTTGAGGGATTAATGTGTAAAAAAACACACAAAGATTTCACAACTAGGGGTGGTAGCAAAATATTGGATAGAGTATAAAAGGTGTGTTCTTCATAGGACTGTTCACCACACACCTTGGCTCATCTTAGCTCTCTCATCAATCACCGTCTGAGGTAAGTTGAAGACAACAGGGAGGTTTCCTTGTCTGATTTTTGTGGGTTTCAGCCTTTGTGTTGGAGATAGGATGCTACTTGTTTTACAGGGTATCTGCTGATGCTACAGGGAAAACCTGCATGGTCTCCCCTGCAACAATTGCAGAACATAAAAACCAGGAGAGAGATCTCATCCAAGAGGTGGCCAATGTGGTGCTTTCTGGATGTTGTTGGACTCTCAATGCACATCACCTTGACCACTGGCCAGGCTGCCTGGGGTTGATGGGAGACGGGGTGCAGCAACATCTGGAGGACATTGGCCTTTAAATTTATGTAAGTGCATTTAATATGTGATCCCTGATTGGTTGGGGCATGTGTCTAGGACATGGATAGGGAGTCAGATGTTGCTGGTCTACAGCTCCCATCACGCCTAATTATTGACCATGCTACCTGGAGCTGAGGGAGTCTTAACAGCACCCGGAGGGCTATGACGTCGGCTCTCCCTGCTCTAAGACAGTATATCCCAACCTGGTGCTCTCCAGTTGTTTTGCATTGTATAGCTCATATCAGCCCCAACATTGTGGCCGATAGCCAGGGCTGATGGGAATTGTAGACCCAGACATCTAGAGGACACTCAGTTGGGCAAGGATGTCTAGGATAGGCATCCCCAAACTGTGGCCCTCCAGATGTTTTGGCCTACAACTCCCATGATCCCTAGCTAACAGGACCAGTGGTCAGAGATGATGGGAATTGTAGTCCAAAACATCTGGAGGGCCGAAGTTTGGGGATGCCTGGTCTAGGATCAGAGTGGGCTTAGAATATTAAGTGGCTTAGAAAAAGTGGCTTAAACAAGGGTGTAGAAATTTGAGATCTTAACATACAATGTGTCTTACTGTAAAAGGCTCTCGCCAGGTGACCAGCATATCTCATCAGATGACCTGTCCAGGTCCTAAGTCTGGATGAGCCACTTGAAGGCACTCACTCGTGTGTGTTTAAACCATATTTGTGTTTAAACCAAATATTTAAACTAGACTTGAACTGGAGAGCCCATCAAATGCAGGACTGCTTCTTTCTTTTGTCTAAAAATGAGAATCTATCTATCTATCTATCTATCTATCTATCTATCTATCTATCTATCTATCTATCTATCTATCATCTATCTATCTATCATCTATCTATCATTTATCCAGGATTGCCTTTGATGAAGTCATTCTGTTAGGCAGGATTCCAGAAGGGTGGTGAGCCTGCGGCTCTCTAGATGTTGCTCTAAATTAGTTGCATGTAACCCACTGGACTTGTTCCACTATTGCCCCCAGCATCAATATTTCACCATAATCTAGGTCACTTCCAGGAAACCCCATGCCCTTCCCATATTCTCAAAAACAGGTTCCATAAAAAAATATTTTATGAGGCTCTAAGTAAATAATATAAAGGATTTCCTCATAGTATGTGCAAACTTGGTGTTGGTAAATGATAGACTGCAACTGGTCACAAGTTTGTTGGGGAGGGGGAGGAAAGGCCCCCCCCCCAAGTGTGTTGTTGAAGGAAGAACTTCACCATATATCTTGAGCAAGAGATGACTGGTTTGAGGGATTAGTGTGTAAAAGAACAAAGATTTCACAACTAGGGGTGGTAGCAAAATACTGGAAAGTGTATAAAAGGTGTGTTCTTCATAGGACTGTTCACCACACCTTGGCTCATCTTAGCTCTCTCGTTAAACTCGTTAATCACCGTCTGAGGTAAGTTGAAGACAACGGGGAGGTTTCCTTGTCTGATTTTGTAGGTTTTAGCCTTTGTGTTGGAGATAGGATGCTACTTGTTTTTCAGGGTATCTGCTGATGCTACAGGGAAAACCTGCATGGTCTCCCATTCTTCATCATCCCTGATCAGGGGTGAAACTCAGCTTTATTTCACCTGGGTCAGAGACCCAGTTTGGCGTACACACACACAGAGAGAGAGACTGACTGGAAGCCTCAGTGGCACCCCTCTGGAGGCTTCATCCAGTGCAAAAAAAACCAGGCTACCCCCCTGTAGCTACAGCTCTGCCCCTGACCATCGACCATGGTGGCTTGCGCTGATACAAGCTGAAGTCCCATGCCACAGGTCCATCTAGCTGAGTACTTTCTGCACCAGACTAGAGATTCCATCTCTCTGGGATTGTCTCTAATGAAGTTGTTCAGTTAGTGTAAGGATTTCCACTAGTGTAATGGAGCTCCTCTCCTCTACCTGTCATCCCCACCAAACCTGTTATGGATGTTCTACTAGCCCTACAGAGGAGATCTGCGGAGAGAACAGAAAGAGCACAGGGAGATTAAGTTCCATCATACAAGTGGATATCCTTGCACTCACTGAAAAACTTTGTTGGATCCGGAGCAATATATTTCAGACTAGACTTAGCAGCACCTATGATTTTACATTCTCTTGAATTTTGTTGCACCAGTGCATCATGAAAACTCCTTAATTTCTCAAGGCTGTCTCTCCACTCTGCGTCCAACTGTATTAGCCAGTTTTACTGTCCTTCCTTCCTTTGGTCCCCAGACTTTGTTTATCCAGTCTTCAATGGTTGGAGTCATTCTATTTTCCCAATCATGGCAGATAGTTATTAAATATTAAATCGATATTAAAGGAGGCATTTAATGGATTTTTTTTTTTCATTTGTTGAATTTGACACCATTCTCTATAATCTATTAAGGCCAGATCTTTAACCCACCCAAATAAAATAAGTAATGGGTCCATCAGAAACACACATCCTGTGATATACTGTGATAGGATGCTAGACTAGATGGGCATTTGGCTTGATCTAGGAAGGCTCCTCTGATGTTCTTATTGCCTTCCTGCCCTGACTGTGGACTTCCTGGAGGAATCTGATTTGCCACTGTGACAACAGGATACAGGACTGGGTTGACCCTTCGCCTGACCCACCAGGGCTCTTCTTATGTCTGTCTAGGTTGCCAACAGAAAACCTTCGAAATGTCCAAGACTAAGACTCAGATGCAAATCCTGGCTGATCAGCTGATTGCCGTCTTCCACGAGTATGCTGGGAAATCTGACACCATTGACAAGAAGGAGTTCAAGAAGATGATCAACGAGCAGTTTCCTGACTGCGTTGAGGTGAGGTGGAGATAAGATGGGCAGGGGCAATCGTTGGGCACTTGAAGCCAGAGGTGGCACATTGGCATCAATGTGCAGCATGCCTCTGGGCATGTTAAGATAGTGAAAGGCATCTCAGCAAGGCAGCACTCGGAAGTGAGCTAGGCTACCCTGTTAGCAAAGTATATTTAGGGATGGGTGGATATGTCCATTTCAGTGGGTATCATTTTCTCATTTCTCTCTCATTTTCTCTTAAATTCAGTTCTCCACATTTTGCACATTTATGTATTTTTTTTTAAAAAAAATAAAAATCCTCTTTTGGCAAAGCAATTCCCCTTATAATGAATTTTTTTGTATGCTATTTTCACTAATCTATTTTAAACATGCTTCTTCATAGTAAAATAAAAATAAAAATGCATGCATTTCTTAACTATTGGCTGGATAAGTACAATCCAGAATCTGAAGAAATGTGAATTTGGCAGGGAGAGCCAGTGTGGTGTAGTGGTTAAGAGTGGTAGACTCGTAATCCGGTGAACCGGGTTCGCGTCTCCGCTCCTCCACATGCAGCTGCTGGGTGACCTTGGGCTAGTCACACTTCTCTGAAGTCTCTCAGCCCCACTCACCTCACAGAGTGTTTGTTGTGGGGGAGGAAGGGAAAGGAGAATGTTAGCCGCTTTGAGACTCCTTCGGGTAGTGATAAAGCGGGATATCAAATCCATACTCTTCCAAATGTGAACTGGATTGGATTTCTGCCTTGTAGATAGATATAGATACACATCTCAGGAGAATTGGGGACTCAGGCTTCTTAGTCATCCTCAGATAAAGTCTCCAAGAAGAACCCTGCTCCATCAGCCTAAAGCCCAATTAATTTAGCAGCTGGCTCTCACAGGGCCCAGCCAGATGTCTCTGGGAAGCGTACAAGCAGGAGCTGAGCATTAATAGAGGAATATACCTACCCCCTTTAAATGAGTATTAAACACCCTGTTTAAATGAGTATTAAAAGAGAAAGTTTTCTTTTCCTTTTAAAAATTTCTGCCTTTTGAACTCCTTTGTGTTGCTGCTCATTTGGCTCTGAGTCCAGCTTCTGTTGATGTTACTTTGCATTAATACCATTCTGTTAAACCAGTTGTGGGGAAACTATCAGTCCTCCGGTTGAGGCTGAACTACAACTCCCATCAGCCCCGGCAAGTATGTCCAAGGACCAGGGGTGAGGATGGGCAGTGTAGTCTTGATGATGTCGAGAGGTTCTCCCCATCTATGGCAAACCTTTGTTTCGCGATGGTCTGATGTCTTAGATGCAAATCAACAAATGCCAACCTGAAACCTTTTGTTCCTCCATTCCTTCTCCTCCCTACAGTACCCACAAAACCAGCAAGGGAAAGACAAGCTCTTCAAAGACCTGGATCTAAACAAAGATAACCAGCTGAGTTTTGAAGAATGGACCCGTCTGCTTGGGTCATTCCTGTCTTGCGCCCACATTAAGTTCCACCAGCAAGAGGGACACCACCACCACCACCACTGAAGAAAGACCCAGCAGCTCCTCCAGGGGACGGTGGTCAGGGGCATGTTGGAGACCAACCTTCCAAACAAACAAAGCCCTCCAGCCCACACCCCCTACCTTGAAATGTAATGTTTTGGCAATAAAATAAGAAACAGTCATTTAACCTGGAAAGTCTAGGATGTCTTACTTTTTGGGGTGAAAAGGCAGTTTGAAACAGGTTTTGAGTGCAGCAGGGGAAAGGTTGTGTTAGTCTTCTGGTGCTGGCTTCCATGCTGTATTCATCTCTGCAACTTCTCCTTTTTTAAAACAACCCCTCAGTGTGACTCCGTTCCTGCTTGACTCACACCTCTGCCCAAGTATACTGCCCTTGTAGAACTCTCTGCTGAGTCTCTCCAACATTCTGAGATGATAATAGGGACATCAGCATTTGAGGAATGTTGGAGGGTATGCAATGTTTTTACGGGATCAGAGGCCTTTCAGGAAATACCTAAAATCAAATATTAAGCCAAGTGATGCCCAGAAACTGGACGAGGCCAAAGGGAACAGGGCAGTGAAAAGCTAGTTTTGCAAGACTTTGCTTCAGCCGCATTCCCTCTAGTTCCCTTTCCTTGTAGTTGCCCACTTAGACATGTAGAAGCAAGTTGAATGAATGAATGAATGAATGAATAATTTATTACGGTCGGAGACCAGATTTTAAAACACGTTTGGGGGAACAATCCCAAAGGACAAAACATACATATAAAACTTTATACAATTATAAAATTAATGTTTATAAATACAGTGAGCATATGGTACTTAAAACTTTAAGATAAGCTGCCGCAGAGAACTGGCCTTGGGTCGTTTGGAGAACCAGATTTAAGGACTTTCAAATGAACGAGTTTGGCTCAGGGGAAGGTCTATATCTGCAGATCTGAACACGGAATCTGGCGACCGTCTGGGTTGTCTTCTGATCTTTGCCTAACAGGAGCAGGATGTATATTTGCTTTTCCGTGAGCTCAGCTAGCCTCACCAGCAGTGGAATCAAGGATCTCTTCATAGAAGGGACATCTAAAAAATAGATGATCTGGGCTCCCCCCCCCCCCCATGAACAGGCGCAGAGTCTTTGGGCGTATGGGACTTTTTTTTTGTAAAGCAAGTTGATTCTTTGTAAAACAGCCAGCAGACAAGATTAAACCCGCCCACCCACCTGATGCTTGGAGAAAATAGAATCTCTCACTGAATGAAAAGAGGAAGACAAAAAGAAAGGGAAGCATACAAACACATACAGGGACGTAAGTGTGTGAGTCTCCCGCTCAGGCAGAAATTTAAAATCCTCTCAGTATACTTAAATATAGGGGGGGGGAGCACTACTACAGGGTCACCGGTTGGAGGAGGAGAGGAAGAGCATGAACGCAAAGGAGAGGAAAAAGGAAGATGGAGGGAAGAAAGGAGGAAAGTGAAAGATGAAGGAGAAGGGTGGAAAGCGGAGAAGGATGTAGGGAGAAAAGGAGTACCGGTAGTTTAAATATAAAAACGAAGGATGGTGTAAGGGGACAATCATGGTAATGGATGGAAGGAGAAGCGGGTGTGTGGAATAAAGGAAAAGAGCTGAGGAAAGAGAAAAGAAGGGAAGGGGAGGGAAAGAGAAAGAAAGGAGGATGGGACAGGGAAGGGAAGCAGAGGATGGATAAAAGGGATGAAGGATGAAGAGGAAGGCAGGAGGATGCTGTGTTCTACATTGATCCATCGATTGCTGCTTGTAGCCAGAGGTAGTCCTACTCAGAGTAAACCCATTGCAATACACATGGTTCACGTCCGTCTATGTGTTTTAGCAGGGTATAAGTTGGGTATACCTCTGGGTATAAGTTGGCTGCAAATGGAAATCATTCCAACCATTGCAGCAAAGAATGTACCCAGCACCCATATTGCGCAAACTTCGGGCCCCACCTATATCCACAAAACAGTTTAACTGCAATGTGATTAATGAGTTCTAAGAGAGCAATGAGTTCTAAGAGAGCAATGAAAAGCGATGCTGCACTGCGGGTGTAAACCTGTTGTTCCTAAATGATGAACGGTGATTGGCCACAAGCAGCAGGGAGGGAGCCCCAGCCCCCAGAGGTGCCTTGCTGAAGGAAGATCTCCATCAGATACCTTGAGCACCAGGTGCTCAACATGGGAGTGTCATTTGAGAAGGAGCAAAGATTTCATAAGTGGGGGTGGGATCAGGAATCTGGATAGGGTATAAGAAGTGGGAGCAATTTAGGGCTCTTCATCCAACTTTGGCGCATTCGAACTCTCTTGTTTATCACCAACCAAGGTAAGCTGAAAATTATGGGAAGCTTTCTTGGGTTCTTGTTGGGTTATTCATTGGACATAGGGTGCTAAACCTTTTTGATATTATTAGCTAGGGCAGGGCTGAAAAACCTGTAGGCAAGGCTCCAGATGCTCGGGAATCCAATTCCCATCAGCCCCAGCCAGCATGGTCAATGGACAAAGATGACCAAGACCGGCAACATCTGGTGGACTGTAGGTTCCTGTAGCTCTAACACAATTCAAGGTGCTCACATTGGTATTTAAAGCCCTAAATGTCTAATTCCCTGCAGACCCTCTCAAGTGTTATGGCCGGGCCTCTTTGTAGGTCCATCACTCTCTGGAGTTCAGTTGGTGATGGTGGCCTGGAGAAGACCTTCTCTGTGGCAGCCCCTTAGTTGTGAATCTCCTTCCACACAGAGGTGCATCATAGAATCATAGAATATTAGAGTTGGAAGGGACCCCAAGGGTCATCTTGTCTAATTCCCTGCAATGATGATGATGATGATGATGATGATGATAATAATAATAATAATAATAATAATAATAATAATAATAATAATAATAATATATTTATACCACGCCCATCTGGCTGGGTTTCCCCAGCCACTCTGGGTGGTTTCCAACAGAAAAATAAAATAAAATAATTCATTAAAATACACTAATTTCTTAAACATTAAAAGCCTCCCTAAACAGGGCTGCCTTCAGATGTCTTCTAAAAATCTGGTAGCTGTTTTTCTCTTTGACATCTGATGGGAGGGCGTTCCACTACCGAGAAAGCCCTCTACCTGTTTCCCTGTAACTTGGCTTCTCTCAATGAGGGAACCGCCAGAAGGCCCTCGGTACTGGACCTCAGTGTCCAGGCAGAGTGATGGAGGTGGAGACGCTCCTTCAGGTATACTGGACTGAGGCCATTTAGGGCTTTAAAGGTCAGCACCAACATTTTGAATTGTGCCCGGAAATGTACTGGGAGCCAATGTAGGTCTTTCAAGACCGGTGTTATGTGGTCTCGGCGGCCACTCCCAGTCACCAGTCTAGCTGCCGCATTCTGGATTAGTTGTAGTTTCCAGGTCACCTTCAAAGGTAGCCCCACATAGAGTGCATTGCAGTAGTCCAAGCAGGAGATAACTAGAGCATGCACCACTCTGGCGAGACAGTCTGCAGGCAGGTAGGTTCTCAGCCTGCGTACCAGATGGAGCTGATAGACATCTGCACTGGACACAGAATTGACCTGCGCCTCCATGGACAGTTGTGAGTCCAAAATGACTCCCAGGCTGCGCACCTGGTCCTTCAGGGGCACAATTACCCCATTCAGGACCAGGGAGTCCTCCACACCTGCCCACCTCCTGTCCCCCACAAACAGTACTTCTGTCTTGTCTTGTCAGGATTAAACCTCAACCTGTTAGCCTTGCAATGCAGGAATCACAGTTAAAGCTGGCATTGTAGATGACCATCCAACCTCTGCTTAGAAACCTGAAAGGAATGAGATTCTACAACTTCCTGAGGGAGTCCATTCCACTGTCAAACAGCCCTTGCTGTCAGAAAGTTATTCCTGGTTAGTCGGAATCTCCTTTCTTTAACTTGAATCCATTGGTACATCCAGCACCCTCATTATACAGCTTCCAGTATAGATGCACCCCTTTTTGCTGGCTTTTAATATGGTGTGTTAAGGTTGAAACCTGCCTTGGGACCTTAGGGGAAAGGGTGGAGAATAATGACAAGCTCAGAACTTTGTGAGCATCTGCATAGATGAAAACCCAGAAAAACTAACCCCCTCTATTTTCTGGTCCCCCACGCCTCCCCATGCCTAAAAGCAGAGAGCACATTAGAGAGCTGGCTGCTGGGGTTCCTTTGCACGAAGAGATCTAAGAGAATCCCTGTTCTGTCTACCACGACCTGGTGCTCTCCAAATGTTTTGCATTACAACTCCCATGAACCCCAACATTATGGCAATGGGTTCCTCACCCTTGACTGCCCTAGTGGAGATGGTAGCAGTGGGAGGCTTCATGGCTGGAGGGCAGTGAGCAATGGTCTTAGCAATGGTCTTAGCTCAGGATTTTATAGAAGGTTCTATTTCCTCCCTGACATTTTGTTTTGATACTCACAAGAACCCAGTGAGGTAGGATCAAAGATGGGAGGCGAACCTGTGGCACTCCAGATGTTGCTGGACTCCAACTCTCATCATCCTTGACCATCGACCATGGTGGCTGGAGTTGATGGGGGCCAAGGACTTCTGGGGGGGGGGCAAGGATTCCCTATCCCTGTCACTGCCCATCTGGCTGAGTACTGTCAGACCAAGAGAGTCCATCAACTCCTGGAGGCCTTCAAACAAATGACTGTCTCAAACTTTCTTTTAAAAATAATAACAACTGATTTATCTCTCTAATTGGAGCTGAGGCTCCAATACTTTGGCCACCTCATGAGAAGAGAAGAATCCTTGGAAAAGACCCTGATGTTGGGAAAGATGGAGGGCACAAGGAGAAGGGGACGACAGAGGACGAGATGGTTGGACAGTGTTCTCGAAGCCACCAACATGAGTTTGACCAAGCTGCGGGAGGCAGTGGAAGACAGGAGTGCCTGGCTTGCTCTGGTCTATGGGGTCACGAAGAGTCGGACACGACTAAATGACTAAACAACAACATCTCTCTAATTGGGGTTGTCTCCGGCAAAGTCGTTCTGTTTCCACAAGACTTTCCACTAGTGTAATGGAGCTTCCCTCTCCCCTCCCTGTCACCCCCACAAAATCTGTTCTGAGTGTTTCTGCAACCCTCTGGAGCAGATTTGGGAGAGAACATCAGGAGATGAGAGAGAGGTGAAGTGCCATTGTTCAAGTGGAAATCCTTGTGCTAGAGGAACAACATGGCTGTGTCCAGTCCAAGATTTTTAAGAGTATACCTGGCAGCATCTATGGATTTACATTCATCAACAACAATTTCCTTGCACTCTGTTACACTGATGCATTATGAAAGTTCTCAATTTCTCAAGAAAACAGTTCCAAGGCTGCCCACTTCCTCTGCCCCTGGCTGTGTCTGTCAATTTCCCCTTGTTTACTAGGTCTCCAAATTTTGCATATCCAGCCTTCAACACCTGGGATATTTATATTTTCTAGTTTTGACAAATAGTTAGGCAGAAAGCATGTATCACCTCCCCCCCCCAAATTTAATATATTTAATATATATAAATATATATATTTACTAGTTGACCCGGCCACGCGTTGCTGTAGTTCTTTCCTGTGATCCCCCCCAACCCTGTCCCGATCCATGACGTATCCTGCCCCTCCTCCCTCCACCCCGGCTCATCCCTGTGTTTCGGTAGGATACCCTTCCCTCTGTTGTCCCTGGAGAGTGTTGGCCCCTCCCCCTGTATCTCCATACCTTGGCCCCCACCCTCGAAAAGGAACTGTTAGGTTCTGGGTTCTATTTCCCAGCATGCACTTTTGTCTGAACCCTCTGTTGTTCCTGGGGAGTGTTGGCCCCTACCCCCGGTATCTTCCTACATTGGCCCCCATCCTTGGAGAAGGAGCTGTCAGTTTCTGGATTCCATTTCCCAGTATTTACTTTTGTCTGAGCCCTCTGTTGTCCCCTCCCCCCTGTATCTCCATACATTGGCCCCTGCGCATGCATCGTGAACATTTCTATATATTTAGATTAAGGATGGGGGGTGATGATGTGCCCTGGGACCCAGGGAACTACATAAAGAATCCCAACCCGGGGGGGGGGTCAAATAGCGAAGCCCCATAGTCCCGTAGCAACAGACAGGCCCAGACAGAAGGAGGGGGGGTCATATGGGCCATTTGGCGCGGGCCTCCGAATCTAAAGGGGGCCTCGGTCAGCATATTCACAATCAGTGAAATTAAAAAAGTAACAAAAGGGTTAAAAACAGGGCCACCGGTAGGGGATTGTAAATGGGGTGGGGGGTGTGCACTGCAAATATCTGAAGACTTAAACTGGGGAGAGAAAGTGAATGGTTGTTTTTTTATATAAAAAAAAGACACAGAGGCTTACAATCCGTTGTTTCTCCTAAAATAAGACATACCCATAAAATAAGACATATTTATTTTTGTCTTGTGGATTTTTTGGGGGTAGTGGTGCTAAATTGTAAAGTAAAAACCCCTTGCCGTGCCCCCAAGTGTGTTGCTGTGGGTTATCTACCCCCCACCCTACATCAGCCCATGACCTATTTGGGCTCCTCCTCCCCCCACCTCCCACCCAGGGCTCCATTTGGGATAGTATTTAATGGGCTGTAGACCTGAGGCCTAGTATGTAAAATGGAGCCAAGGCCTCCTGTTTTACAGGATCTCGTGGTAGAGGCGGGGTTTGTGGGTGTGGTGCATTGTTGTGGCTAATCCCTGTGACTGGCCCCATGATCTATTCAGTTTGTCCCCCCCCCCATGACCGGTGTATCTCATGACGTTTTGAAGGATGGTATTTATTTTTGTCTTGTGGATTTTGGGGGAGGGGGTAGTGTTGCTAAATGGTAAAGTAAAAACCCCTTGCAGTGCAGGGGCCTACATAAATCAAAGGCCGTGCTGTGGCTTGGGCCAACCCCCTCCCCCAGGCAGGCCCCGACCTCCACTTGGCAATGTTGGTTTTTTGGTGGTTTTTTTTGGGGGGGGGGTAGTGGTGCTAAATGGTAAAGTAAAAACCCCTTGCCGTGCCCCCAAGTGCGTTGCTGTGGGTCCCCCTCGGGCCTGCCAGGGGCCTAAAACAAAGGCCTAGATAATGGCCGCCTTGGTGGTTTGAGTTGCTTGGTTGATGATGATGTCATTTGGTTTGTGGGTGTGGCTTAGATTTCACAGAAAGGGAGGGGGTGTACTGTGGGAGGAATTCCACTTGAGGGCGCTGTTTGAGTTGGTGGAAAACCAGGTCTGTACCTGCGCAGGTGTGCGATTTGAGGGATTTTTGCCCCCAACAACGTGCGGGGAGTGGCCTGGATCGTTGTGTCAAAATTTCAGGATGATCGGTCAAGCGGTTACGGAGAAAAGTGGAACCTGGATTTTCATGATTTTTACATTTATATATATATAGATTAAATTTCACGAATTAAATTTCAAATTAAATAATCATATAACATCTCTGCTTTAAAAATTGGCTTCCAACCGACACATCCAGTGGGTTTTTCCCCAACTCCTTTCCTACTGCATTATATAACAAATTCTTATTTTTTAACCAAAGTATTTTTTACCCTCCAATACAATTCTTTTGTCATTTTTCTTCCGCTGCTCATATCTCAAATCCTGCTCAAAAGTTCATTTCTTTTTCAAATAGTCCCAAAAAAGGCCTCAATTTTTCTATTAAAAGTTCATCCTTTTGGTCTCATAATTTTGCTGTCAGCTTAGCCATTTCCGAATAGTCCATTACTTTTAGAAGCCGTTCCTCCTTCATTGGAATCTTCTCTAATTTCCTTTCCTGAACATATATCATTCTAGCTGCTTTTGTCACATACGTAAATAGTTTGGTCATCTTCTTTGGAATGTCTGCCCCTATTATCCCTGCAAGAAAGGCTTCACATCTTTGGGGAATAACCAACTTAAACATCTTCTTCAGCATCTCTCACCTTTTTAAGGCTGGATCTTTAACTGACAAAAAAAAACACAGCCTGATTTCCATTTCTCTTATGTGTAAGACATCTGAACAACACTTAAATGAGCTAAATAAAAAAAATAGAATTCAAATGGAGAGCTGCCCTGTGCTAAGTAGGACACATGGACACTCTATTATTGATCCCGAAGAATTATAAAATTGCAGAGTTGGAAGGGACCCTGAGGATTATCTAATCCCAACCCCCAAGCATTGCAGGAATAATAATAATAATAATAATAATAATAATAATAATAATAATAATAATAGTTTGGATGTGATATCCCGCTTTATCACTACCCGAAGGAGTCTCATAGCAGCTAACACTCTCCTTTACCTTCCTCCCCCACAACAAACACTCTGTGAGGTGAGTGGGGCTGAGAGACTTCAGAGAAGTGTGACTAGCCCAAGCTCACCCAGCAGCTTCATGTGGAGGAGCGGAGAGGCGAACCCCGTTCCCCAGATTACGGGTAACCACTACACCACACTGGCTGTCACATATGGGTATAAAACCCGCAGCCTTTTTTTATAATATATTTTTATTAATTTTCCAATTAAAAACAATTATATCACATCCATTATTTCAAATTATACAAATACATATCAATCAGACCGAATGTTATGCCAAATCATCTAAAATTTTCGGGGTTTCCATGCTTCAAGAAATTGGGGATTCCTCGCAACTGCCCACTGCCGTCTTTTTCTAAAGTCCAAATCGTCACTCAAAGTCTATAATAGTCCCGATCTTTCCCCTACAGTCACAAAGATGTTTTCCTCTTTCATCCGATTTTTTCCCAGCTGCTGAGAAGTATCAAACGAGATTTCACATATGTTCTTTCTCCTGTGTGAGTTAATCAGTCCGGCCTCCCCATAAATCTTCTTGGTCTGGAGCGTCCCTGTTGCGTCGGTCTTTCAACACTGAGCAGCGCCATCTTAGAAAACTCAAATCACTTTCGTTTTCTTCTCATTAACAATCTTTATAAAATTTACAGCTTTTCCAGGCAGAAGACCCAGCCGTCACATTATGCATAGACTCTTGATAAATTAGTGGCTCTCCTTGCCCTATAGCTGAACTTAGCTTCAGGTCGCTGTTCAAATTCAAAGTGCGTCACACTCATAAATCCTCTGAACGCTTTCCAGGCACTCCTTCTATCCAATTAGAGGGGGGCTTCTCTCGTCAACTATTTTGCATCTTCAAAAAATATACTCAATATCAACAGTTTATAATAGTTCATTGCTCACACAGATATCTTTTATTTCTCGTTCGTTCCAAATAAGCAAGGACATCACGTCCGGGAAGGTATGGAGTAACTCGTAGAGTATATGAAAAATAAATAAAAAAACTCACTTCCCTTGTCGTTCCGTCCCCATCAATCCTTCTTCCAGATAAAATACAGCCTTTGACTCCTCACCCTCAGCAGCGTAGATTCCTCGGCAGTAAACAGAGCTTCTGCCCCTCCTTCTGAAGTATGTCCATGAATTTAAACCTAATTATCTTCTTTAATCATGGAGATCCCGCCCTGCAGTTTGGCGTCCGGGAGTTCCGACATTCCTCATAAGTGCTTTCAGCCCAAGCCCCCCCCCACTCCTTGAACAGTCGGAGTGGGTTTGGGGGCATCGCGGGCCAGCGGCCCCTCTCCGTAACCCCCGGAGAGGGTAGGGGGTTGCCATTTACTCCCCTAGCAACCGCCAAATTCCTCATGAAGGTCGGAGGGATGGAAAAAAGGTCAGCCATTCCTGCAGGTGGAACCGGAAGCCTAAAACCCGCAGCCTTGCTGCTACCAGCACTAAGCTCTAACCAATTGAGCTATCCAACAAATAATCCAGGCAGAGCCAGTAATATGTTCCTATGGATTCCCAGGTTGCCACCAGAAGACCTTTGGAATGTCCAAGCCCAAGACTCAGTTGCAACAACTTGTTGAACAATTCATTGACATCTACTACACGTACTCTGGGAATTCTTCAAGCATCGACAAGCAGGCATTTAAGAAGATGATGGACGAGCAGTTTCCTGACATTGATGAGGTGAGGGGGAGATAAGAAGAGGCAGGGTTCCTTTGGCCATGTTAAGAGGGGGGAGGGGCTGAAATCTCACCAGGTCTCTGCTTTGAATCATGCTCTGAAAACAAAGCATATCTAGGGATGGGAAGAAATGTCTGTTTTAGTCTCTTTTCAGTCTTAAATTCTGTTATCCCCATTTGCAATCCATTAAAAAATGTTTTTTTAATAATTATTTCATGTAAACATATTTTTGTACAGTGGTACCTCGGTTTACAAACACAATTGGTAACGGAGGTCTGTACTTAACCTGAAGCGTACTTAACCTGAAGTGAACTTTCCCATGGAAAGTAATGGAAAGTGGATTAATCCATTCCAGACAGGTCCGCAGAGTACTTAAACTGAAACTACTCAAACCGAGGCGTACATAAACCGAGGTATGACCATATGCATTTTTGCCAAATACAGTCATACCTTGGTTTAAGTACGCCTCGGTTTGAGTATTTTCAGTTTAAGTACTCTGCGGACCTGTCTGGAACGGATTAATCCACTTTGCATTACTTTCAATGGGAAAGTTCTCTTCAGGTTAAGTTTGCCTCAGGTTAAGTAAAGACTTCCGGAACCAATTTTGTTTGTAAACCGAGGTACCACTGTATACACATTTTTGCAAAACACCTTTCCTTAATAAGCTGTATCTTTGTATGTTATTATTGCATAGATTATAGCATATTAATTTTTATACACATAACTTGGCTGGGGAAATGCAACAAACACATCTGAAGTCTTCTCTCCTCCATTTCCCCACCCCCAACACTGCAGTCTCCCTTGAAGAAACAAAAGAGAGACCAGCTCTTCGACGAGGCAGACATAAACAAGGACGGCAAACTGAGTTTTGATGAAATGGGGCACCTGATTGCAAAATTCATTGCTGCAACACATGACAGACTCCGCAAGTAAGAAGGGCGTCCCCTTGGCCACTGGAAAAATGGCTCAGAAAATCCTCCAGGAGACGGTGCTCAGGGGCGCGTTGGATACTAACCTTCCAAACACACACAAACCCCTTTCCACATTCACTAGCTTGGAATGTAATGCTTTGGCAATAGAATACGAAATAAACATCTAACTTGGAAATCATTTGGTGTCTTATTTCAACCTCATTCTGATAAACTGCAATTCTGACAAATTGCAATACACAGGGTTGGGTTGTTTTTGAGCCAGAACTCACCAAAAGTTAGGGGGGCACCATTGCCATTATAAGAGATCAAGTGAGGCACTCATGGTGAGTTCCGGCACTTCATTTCCTGGAAAAATAGCATGGATGATATATGCTTTCAGCCTAACTATCTGCCAAAACTCGAAAAACTGGAAAATATAAAGATAAATATCCCAAGTGGATATAATTCTGGAGACCTAGTAAACATGGTGAAATTGACTAATACAGTTGGGGCAGAGAGGGTGGGCAATTTTGGAACTGTTTTCTTCAGAAATGGAGAGTTTTCATTATGTGTTGGTGCAACAGAGTGCAAGGAAATGGTTGTTGTTAAATGTAAATCCATAGATGCTGCCAGGGATACTCTTAAATATCTTGGTGTGTACACCTTCAATTTATTCTGTTAGCACAAGGATCTCAACTTGCATAACAGAACTTTACCTTTCTTGTCTCCCTAGGCTCTCCACCCCTCCAAAAGGGTTGGGGAAGCTCTCAGAACAGAGGGATGATGGAATAGGGTGTGTGCGGGTGGTGCTGTGGTCTGAATCACAGAGCCTAGGGCTTGCCGATCAGAAGGTTGGCTGTTCGAATCCCCGCGACAGGGTGAGCGGGAAGGTAAATGGCATTTCTGTGTGCTGCTCTGGTTTGCCACATGACCTGGAAGCTGTACGCCGGCTCCCTTGGCCAATAAAGCAAGATGAGCGCCGCAACCCCAGAGTCGGTCATGACTGGACCTAACGGTCAGGAGCCCCTTTACCTTTACCTATTTTCATCAGATAAATGTTGAAGGGTTCGGAGTACCAGCTATTATTGCAGGGATTGTAAACTTGGACAGGCGGTAGTGTCACAGTTGCTGTTAGACTCCAATTCCCACCAGCAATAGCCACCATAGATCAATGCTCAAGGATGATGAAGCCCAGCAACACCTGGAGAGCCACAGGATCCGCATCCCTGCTTTGGAAACCTGTTTTTAGATCTAGAGGTATGAAGGTCTAGGAAACCCCCAGAAAAATCTGATCGGCCACCGTTAAAACAGGACATGGGACTGGATGGGTCTCATCCAGTGGCAGAACTTCTCTTACGTTCCAGTGTTTTCCTAGATTGCCAAATGTCGAAGCCCAAGACTCAGTTGCAATACCTGGCTGATCAATACATTGAATTGTATCTCACTTATGCTGGGAGTTCTGGCACCCTTGACAAGCAGAAATTTCAGAAGATGATGGACGAGCAGTTTCCTGACATTGCTGAGGTGAGGAGCGGGGATAAGAAGAGGCAGGGGCAAATGTTGGCCACTCAAAGGCCAGAGCACACATTTGGGCCAATGTGCGGAGTTTTAAGAAGTTGATTGACGAGCAGCTTCCTGACATTCCTAAGGTGGATGGCTATGTCTGTTTCTCTCACATCTTAAAATTCAGCTCGCCACATTTGTACTGCAATTTGCGTGTTGTTGTTTTTTAAGTCTTTAATGAAATTTCAAAATGTACATAATCATATGTGCCCTAAGCATGTCGAGACGTAAACAAAAGCGAGAAAACGAAAAAGTGAAACAGAAGGGAAAATAAAGGGGGGAGGGGGGAAAACCCCAAAACTGTATATTTTACAAGGTTGTTATTGCACTTCACCAGATCTTAAGCTATTACAGTATTTGTAAGAATGGATTCCAAATATCATTGAATTTGACCATGGCAAGTCTGCGTTTATATGCAAGTTGTTCATAAACAAACCTGACATCTTCCCTTCTCCATCACTGGATTCTTAACAGAAAGAGCAAGCAAAAGACAAACTCTTCCAAGAGTTGGATGCAAACAAAGACAACCAACTGAGTTTTGACGAAGTGAGCCGGCTGATCGCAAGATACCTTAATGATACCCATGAAAAGTTCAAGCATCTGTAGAAAAGCGGGCTGAGAGTCAGACAATGAAAAGAAGACCCAGCAAATTCTCCAGGGGCTCTTTTCAGGGGTGTGTTGGATACCAACCTCCCCCCCCCCCTCCAACCCCTGCTCACATTCTCTTGTTGAGAACCAAATACTTTGGCAATAAAATAAGAAATAGATGTTTAACCTGGAAATTCTCAGATGTGTCATTTCACTCCAAAAAGAACCCTGT